>NW_025110550.1:75320-90306 GCF_011392965.1 Frieseomelitta varia
CTTTCTCGTCAAAAATGCAGTTCTTGCTGCTTTTGCAAATGGCAGAGCAACTGGTATTGTAGTTGATAGTGGAGCAACACATACTTCTGCTGTGCCAGTTTAAGATGGTTTTGTATAAAATTAAGGACGGTGGATTTGCGAGTTTGAAAGGATTATTTTTTTCGTCGCAACGACGTGCGATCCATTGCATACTACTTCCCATGATGAAAATGACATTCGAGCGAATTGGAGTAATAAATCGAACGATCCGTTCGATTTTCGTTTCAAATTACACGCGGCTAATTCCAACGGAGGGAAACAGAGCTCGAAATCGACGCGAGAACAGCCCCTCCGCGCCTCGGAGGAAACGATTTGGCCGGGATCCAAGGTCAAACGGATTCAGATACGCTTCCAGCCGGCCGTTCGCCGGGTTATCAGCGCGGCGAGCGCGATATACGATAAGCTTATGCCTGCTGAGATCACCTGTAAAATATCATAATTGTCGAGCGTGAGGGCGTAAAATCTCGATTGGCGGCGGCATGCTGAACACAACACAGTTGAACTTCACAAACACGGCGCGCACTGGTGAGTCATTTAACGCAAGAAGCGGCTGAATTACCACAGCGAAGCGTTTCTCGAGATAGCCGCCGCGCGGTGGCGGTTCCTTATCTCCGAGACAGCCGGGGGACAGTCGAATCTTTTTCGTGTAACCGCGACCATCTTTCCGTTTCCCCGGCAATAAAGGAGGTGGATACCGAGGTTGTACGGCAGCGGACGTCCCGTCGACCACGTGAAATCGAACGTTCGGCCTCGTGCTCGTGACAAAAGAGAGGAAAGGCGCCTCAACACTGGAATTAAACGACTAAAGCTTCAGAATTTCCATTAAAATCGAAGAAAATGGAAAATTAAATGTTGAAATGTAAGACGTTTGTAATACAATGGACTACTGTTATTTTTCGAAAAATTCATAAACAAATTTTTTGAAAAAACATTAATTATTTTGCGTCTGTAAAATTTCTAACAAAAATTATAAATTGTCCGTCTTGACCATTTTGATGGTACAGTTAAAATTTTGCAAGGTGCACTCCATCTACATTTGTATTTATACGTGAAGAATTAAACACGTGCCGGTGGTTATTAAAGTATTTGAGAGTCGATGAAAAATGATTTCGTTGTGTCCTTAGAAAAATAAGTGTATTATTCCTGACGAGACGTGTTTCGATTAAAAGAAGGAACTTGAAGGTGTTTAAAAACATTGAGATCTATCGTGTGTGAGAATCTAAAATTAATTCTAGTTTTCTATAGATTCCAAGCAGCTGCGGTAGTATCTGAAAGATTGCTTTTAAAAAAGATTTTCAAATACTTAGTCTGATGAGAAAATTTTTACCAAGATTAGTATGTTTTGTGAATTAAAATCTTTAAAATTACAGTTTCGCCTTTTGAGGTCTCTGTATTCTTAATTAATTTATAAAACTTTTGCATGAAATGTTTTATGCCTATTACGAGGAGATAATCTGATAATAATATTGAGCTTTCCACATTAGAAACTTGATTAAAACATATTTTTCAAATAAGCTTGCTGACTCGTAAAATTGAACAACTTCGAAAAAGATATTATATAACAATCTCTTTATTTGATCTCGTTTTATAGTACGAAACTTTCTACTATATTCTAACAGTCGAAGAATGTGTTCTCTTTTTTTTTTTCTTCTTTTTTTTTGAAGATAATTTGGATGGGAAAGTAAGATTACTTTTTTCTCGAAAATTACAAAATGTGAAAATTCGAATTTCAAGAAATTCTTTTCACGACAAAAATCTACCATGACATTGGAGATTAAAATTTTCTCTTCACGGTGATTCCTTTTTCCACCATTTTATCGAACTTTGAGTATCAGAGTTGAACGACAAAAATTGAAGAAATCCCAACATTTCGACGTCTGATTCTAATGTTCACAGTTTAATAAAATGACAAGAATAAAAATCGTACAGCGTGTTTTCAGCATCATCATTACAAAAGAGAGACTTCAGTCTTCAAAACAATAGTGAATCGGTTATACTATTCGCTGTACATCGGTTATACTATTCCGGGATAATGACAGTTACATCATCGCGCGAATTTCTGTCTCGCACACTTTTGCATTTTTGTACTACTATCTCGCAAACGTTCAGAGTCTAATTATTACTCTCCGACTCGACTGGGACTATACAACGCGTCCCGTGGAAACAACCTCGAAATTTCCAACCAATTTGCAACGCGTTCGCCGTATAAGATATTCCATCGATCGTTCCCCGATCGCCAAAGACGGACAGAACAATAACCCTTTCTCGTCCGCGTCTCGCCCCCCCTTCTTAATCCACTCATATTGCGCCATAACTGGCTGAAAAACCGGGTCGTAACGAGCTATCGAAACGTCCCGTTTCTGTAACGAGTGCCGAATTAAGCAGCGGGGGCCCCCGGTGGAATCTTTGTGTCGACGCGACGCGAACCGGGGGGACGCGATCAGATAACGCGGCCGATCGTCGTCCTCCTTTCCCCCCCTCCTGGGCCTCTCGAGGCAGGGCGAGCGGACTTTTTTCAAGGGGCGGAGGGAGGGAGGGGGGGGGCAGGGGACCTGACTCAGGATTGACAGGATGTCGCGGTAACTCTGTGTTTACACACCGGTTTTCGCCAGAATGCACCGATATTGGACCGCGTTTCACGTTCGAGGGCACCCCATATTGTCTGCACCCCCCCCCCCGCTCCCTCCCTCCCTATTATTAGCCGGGGCCTTCCTCCTCTTCATCTTCCTTTCGTTCCTTTCTGTCGTTTTTAAAATGTAATACGTTGCTCGGCCCGGAGGCCAGTCGACGGTGCCCCTGTCCCGCGATCGCTTTCTCCCCCATTCGTGGTCCCTCTGCCGGAAAATTTGTCGCTCGGGGTCGCCCGGTGTCGTCGTGTCCCGCGTGTCCCGGCGTCGTCTCTCCACGGCCCGCCGAGGACAGGTTCCCCTTTCTCTCTCTCTTTCTAAGCCTGGTTCTCTCGTACGCGTACAGGATTACCTTGGCAAACAACGGCCGGGACAATGAGCCTCGGATAGGACTTGAATGGAGGCCGCTGTGTGTGCGCGCGGTCTGTCTAGAAAATAGGGAAAGAGGTCCCCGGGATCCAACTAAAATTGTCATCCGCCACCGGTGCCCGGAACGTTTTTGCCTGTCATACCGCCGCGGTATCGAATTTTCTCTCGGTCCTCTCTCTCTCTCTCTCTCTCTCTCTTTCTGGATGCCCTCCCTCTCAAGGAGGAACTTTGCTCGGCTTCGTGATAGAAACCAAGGGGCGGAAGGAGGGGCGAGGGGGGAGGAGGGGGGGGACGGATGAAAGGACAGGGGTTGGAAATGGTGATTTAGGTTTTCAGGATGATTCCGGGAGGGGCGGGATCCCGGCTTTGTCTTTATTCCTTTTCGCCGAGGATCGCTGGGTACGCGCGTGTGCGTGAACAGGGAGGAGATGTTTATTTATGAAGGACAGACATATATATATATATATTTATACGTATGTGTATGCGTTTTTCGGAACGGCTCGACGCCATTGTAAGAACACGCGTTATCGCTGTATGTACATACGCGTTTCCAAAGAAAGAAACCCTCGCCCCGGGCTACTTCTAGTAGATTCGAGCAAGATTTCTCAATCCTCGGATGGCAATTCTTAATTTCCTTTTTTTCAAGCAGAGCTGCTTTCATTTTCAGATGATGTTAAATGCAAATTTGATCTTTCGATCAATTTTTCTTTTTTTTTTTTTCAATTAATTTTGAACAATCTGAACGTATAGTCGGTCCTTTCAGTAACTTTTATTTTAATTTTAATTAAGTTCGATTGATCGTACGTTTCTGCAATTTGACGTACAGTCAATTTTTATTACTCTGGACGTCAATCTTTTTCACATATATATATATATACGAACGACTTGTACATAATTATCATATCTATACCAACAAAAAAAAAAAAAAAGGGTGATCTGATTCATTTCCCGTGTATGAATAAACAACAAAATTATGATACAATGATACTACAATCTGATCTAAACACCGTGACAATTAACAATGATAAGGAAATTTGCATTTTCACTGTAAATATGCAAAACTGCGTAAATATGCAAATTACGTAGCTTAGATTAGCACCGAAGTTATCACGCTCGACGTAACAATATTAACACGTGGCAAAACGTGTTGAAACAATCGACCAACTATTGTATCAAAGGAGGGATAATGTCCAGTCTCTCTGAACAATCGAATTACTCATTTCCATGTCGGTACAACAGATATGGCCCCGAATTATTTGCATACTTCGAACCGATTCGCCTCGTTTCGCGAACGGGTACGTGCAATTTTTTTTTTTTTTTCTCTGCTTCTTACAAAGATTTCACTCGGCTGCAGATTCTCGGATACGCTTTATTTATTACGTTTTACCGGAGCAAATCTTTGATCTCGTTACTGCTTGCATTTTCGAAAAGACAAGCCAAGGTCGCGCGAGATTTCCATACACTCCTCTCGCCTGCTTCATCGACCTTTTCTCTTTTTCTTTCTTTTTTTCTTCTTCTTCTTCTTCGAAACGAAACAATTTCTCACCGCAATTTCGCTTTGTTACGACTCGTTCGCAGCTTCCAGAAAATCGGCGGACATTATCTCCGGTTTACACGTCGAGACACGCGCACACCGTAAAACGCGGTGCCCCGATGTAAAAAGATCGGTCGATCGCTTAACAAGGAAAGTCAGTCAGTGGCTGGCGGTGTCATTACCGGAACGCGAAAACGTGTCCACGGACAGAACGCACTATTTCACGTCGCGCGGCTGAATCGTTATCCATCGGGGATAATGAGAAAAATCGGGGACCGGCCGGCGTTCGTTAGCTCGCCCGTTCCTTTTCAATTTATAATCTTCGCGATTATTTACCGGTGCGTCATCCCGTTTAATTGAGTTGCCGGGGACCCGAAGCCGACGCGAAACCTGGCCGCCGCGGTGATTTACATGTCTCTGGTCGATCGATCGCCTCCATAATCTATAATTGACCGCCGCGAGCTGATCGGTGCCAGATACCGATCCCTTTACGCAACGCCTAACCTACCCCCTCTGATCTTTCAGATGCAACCTGACGTATAAAATTTTATTCTCTCCTTTGCAACCTGACGTATAAAATTTTTTTCTCTCCTCGCGTGAAATGTACAGGGAGAACATGGTTAATTCCAAGTAATTTCTAATCGTTTTTGTTTCGACGTGAGCCGCAACGCTGACTCGACAAAGGGGTGGTAACTGCTCGCGTTCTGAATCAAAATGGTTGGTTCAACGATATAGAAATATGTATATTATATTTATATTTATAGAAATATTTATATACAGTGGGGTGCAAAATTGAATCAATAACAAAAATTTTTAAGAAAAATATTTTTCATTGTAAAGTATAAAAGCATGAAAATAAACTTGACTATCTGATTCTTTGTAGGAGATTGAAGCTATCTTTTAACTTTTAAGATTAGGTTTCTTCCTGGCTGAAAAAATTAGAAAACGTAGAATCAATTTTGCGCCAGAATTTTTTCATAGTCAGATTTACAAGCTTTATCATACCTTAATATTCTGTTCATAAGCCGTTTGCTTAGATAATAGCTCTAATACGTCTTAGCACACTTTCAAACAGTCTTGAGCAGAAATCAGGTGGCATTTAATTCCACTGTTCCATTATTGAGCTGGGAGGAGATTTGTATGCGTCTAGAATTTTTTTTTCAATATATTCCATAGATTCTCGATGGGGTTTCGTGCAAGCCAATTTAAGACTGAAAATGCCTGAGTAGTCAACTAATTAGTTATGCCTTTCACTGTATATTTCGGGTCCGGATCATGTTGAAAAACGATCTTCTATAGCGAAGTGCATATCTTGCATACAATTTGGCAAATGTTCTCTTAAAATGTCAACAAATTGAAATGCAAACAATGTGATTTCTGTTCGATCGTCGATGAATTTCAGATAAATTTCGAGTTTCGAAATTTATTTGCTGACAGGAATCAAAGAATTTGACCTGAGTCGAGATTTAATTTAAATTGAGATTTAAACCTAACCTAAATTAGAAATTTGACCCAAGTTAGATTCAACCTAATCTAAGTTGTACTAATTGACGCTGAATTAATATTGTACAGTCATTGTACAACATGATCGCAAACAATATGATTTTTGTTTGATCATCGATCAATTTAAGATAAATTTCGAGTTTTGAAATTTATTTGCTAGAAGGAATCAAAGAATTTGACTTAAATCGAGATTTAATTTAAATTGAGATTTAACCTAAATTAGAGATTTGATCCAACCTAACTCAAATCGTACTAATCGACGCTGAATTAATATTGTACAGTCATCGTACAACATGATCGCAAACAATGTGATTTTTGTTTGATCGTCGATCAATTTAAGATAAATTTCGAGTTTTGAAATTTATTTGCTGGAAGGAATCAAAGAATTTGACTTAAATCGAGATTTAATTTAAATTGAGATTTAACCTAAATTAGAGATTTGATCCAACCTAACTTAAGTCGTACTAATCGACGTTGAATTAATATTGTACAGTCATCATACAACATAACCGTTAGCGAACAATGTGATTTCTGTTCGACTGTCGACGAACTTGCGATAGAAAGTCTCACTCGGGATGCCAAGTTTCGAAATTTATTTGCAATTCTACGACCGAACGTAAATGATGAAAAATTACTTCCTTGAACTGTAGATTAACACTAAAACTGAAGCATCAAATTTCCAGGCGGAGAAGTTAAAGTGAAAAAACTGGAAAAGCTTTGTAGTAACAGTAACTTGCACAAGCTTTCACTTCTAAGTTTTACAAAAAATTAATTTGAAACTGTAGAAATGCACCGTTTTATGTCCACAAAATTTCGAACAAAAATCAAACATGTACGTAAATTGATCATTCTGATCACTTTGGTTGTCATCGTAGATAAATTAATCGACACTGAATTAATATCCGATGCAGAATAAAGCGGAGGAAAACGTGAAAAGTATGAGAAAACGATCTTAGCGATCCGCCAACGCCAACTAACTTTGCATCGACGAAGCAGAAGCAAAGTGGAAAGAGAGTGCGGAACGAGGCAGATTCCGTCTGCAGTGCGAGTCCGACGGAACAAAAAGGGACCTCGTGAAACGTAGAACGATAAGTCGAGAGACGACAGAGAGAGAGAAAGAGAGATCGGCGACACCGGTTTCCCGATTGAACGCGACACCTCGTTCGAAGAATATCGCCCCGGACAGTTTGACCGTCGACCTTTTAAACTTTGTGTTGCGCTCGTCTATTTTTTTTCTATTTTTCTTTTTTTTCTTTTTCGACGGCAAAACCACGACCACGACGCGAGAGAGAGAGAGAGAGAGAGAGAGAGAGCAAGTGGCGTGGATCACGACGCGACGCGACGCAACCCGACGCGACAGTCGCAGCTAAAGCCAAAGCACGACGAGCCGTGGCTAATTGCCGCGTGCAACAAAAAGCTTCGCTCGCTCGCTTGCTCGCTCGCTCTTCCTCGTCTGGGCACACGCGTGCGCCACCGTCACGCTCGCGTATTTTCATCGGCACGCACGCGAGCAGCATCTGTCCCCGTGCGGCGCGGCGCGACGCCGCTCCTCGTGCCCTCGAACAACCTTCACCTCCCTCCCCCCTTCCAATTTTCCTCTCCTACTCCCGATTTCCAAATTTACGCTTTTGCGTTTTCCTTTCTTTTTTTCCCTTCATCCTTTTTCCTTCTTCCTTCTTCCTTCTTCCTTCTTCCTTCTTCCTTCTTCCTTCTTCTTCTTCTTCTTCTTCTTTTCTCACCGCGTGACTCGATTCGCCCTCTCGGGGCGACGTAATTCTATATATTCTTCGTCGTGTTTTTCACGTCATACTTTAGCGCCGGATAAATGACTAAAGTAGAACACAGTTTATTATTACTACGGTTCGATGATTTGATATCTATTCCGGACGCTGCTCTATATCTCCATTTGAGAATTCCCACGTCCCGACATTTCACTTCGACATTTGCCGTTGTCGTTTCGTTTGTCAAGTCGTCGTGCGGGGAACAGTGTCCTTGTCCCTTCGTTTTCAGCTTGTCCGCCTCTCTTCTCTCGTTCATTCGCGGGGCGGGGGCGAGATCGATTTATCATAGCTGGATGGACGGAAGTGACCTTCTACGGAGGAGCCTCGTGGGCGGCTTCTCCCGGGGAATCGTGTTACCTTTAACGAGGTTAACGAGCGCGTCGCTAAGGCGTCTATAAAGCGTAATTTGCTTATTGTCGCGCGGTATATTTTTCGCGACGAGGCGATCGCAAAGGCGTCGCGGCGCGAAGGATATTTCGTCGTCACTCGAAATATTCTTGGACGCGCGAACGCGAAACGTGGATCAAAACCGCGAAACGAACGAAGAGGGGAGAGAAGGCAAACCTCGAGGAGACGAAGAACTCGAGAAAACTTAAAGAAGAAAAATGCGAGAATTGAAGAAGACGGCGAGGAGAGGTTCCTTGACGTTAGAACTATCTTGACGAGTAAAGGCACAAAATCTAACGTCAGAGACGTTAAACTAAAAGAAACGAGAGATCTTTGTAACATAGAGTAGAGTACACAAGCTTTTATTGATCGAAGAATAAGTCTTAAGATTTTATTTTGTTTGCATGTAATTTGCAACAATAATATAATCTTCGACAAACTTTCTATTCCCTTTTTGTAAAGTGAGGATGATTGTAAGGTAAAATTTGAAAAAAAAGAAAAAACGACACCTAATATATCAACTAACGTATCTAATATATCTAACAAGACTATTCAAATGGTCATTTTGACCATTCTGGGTGATTCCAGTGTTAATTGCGTGAAAAAGAAAATTGCAAAGTTGTCCGAAAGATTATTGTTGAAACTGAAAAATGATCGACAAAGGTGGAGAAGCAAGGAAGAAGACGAGAAATAACAAAGCAGAGGGAAAGTATTCCGGACATCGGGGAAACGAATGGCTGAACGGATGAGAAAATATCGAGGGAAAGCTCCGCTTAAAAATACCAAGAATGAAGGAAATTGTCAAAGAAACACGAAATCGTGGAACGCGTCGCTCGTTCGAATTTCCTTCTCCTCGAAGATCGTAACACGCCGCGTTTCGTGCACGTTGCCCGGGATTCTCCCGAGTGCTTGTAACGTTATGACTTAGGCTTAGTGCCACGATCATTCCCCATGGGAGGCGTACACCGCCGCGATGGAGTCCCGATGGAGTGCGTACGTACGTTGCCAGAGAAAAAAATAATAAACCGATCTGGGGGAAGAGAAGAGGACGGACTCTTCTCTGTTTAGACTTCGTGGGAGGGATGTGGAACGAAGAAGTGAAGAATTTGATGAACTCCGATGGAATCCTTTTCTTTACTTTTTCTTTGGTTCACGAAAGAAGAAAAAAAAAAGAGCGGCAAAGGAAACAAAGGAAATCTACATATCTTACTCTCGTTTTACTCGCAATCAGTGATTAACCTCTTGCGCTGGAATGACCAGTATTTTCTCAGGTTTTCAAGTATACTTAAGTAACAACCCAGGCAACAACAAATCATAAATTTATTACTTCTTGGTAATTTCTATCCGGCGATGTGCTCGATGAATTCGGAAAGAAGATGAATCATTGGACACGTGAGTCAGTTTTACTAGCGCGGACCGTAACGAGTGACCGAAAGCGTACAAAAATAATTCGTCGCTTCCCTCTTGAACTCGCCACTGGATAGAAATTATAAGTGAGTAATAAATTATTATGAATGGTGATTAATAAATTATAAGTGAGTAATAAATTTATCATTTGTTTTGCCCATTTGTTATACTCAAATGTACTTAAAAACTGAGGAAGTATTGCAACTTTGCGACAAAGAATTCCCGACGTGCGTAAGAGGTCAATTTGCCCACAACAACGCCGTGAATAATCGTCAGTTTGAATCAACAGGTGACAATTATCCTTGAATGATTATCTCTGAAATCACCTCGCCTCGAGTGACAAGTCGATTCACTCGCCAATGATGACCGATAGAAAAACGTGAAAAAGTTGGAACAACGGCGGCACACGGCTGACCGAGCGATCAAAGTGAACGAAACGCCACCCTTGGCCTCGTGGAGCGAAGGGTGCTCCAAGAGGCACTAAGGAGCCCGGAGCGTCAGCGTGTCTATTTATAAAAGTGCATTTCGGACGAGGGGGGCACGCACAATAGTGACGCGCGTTCGATGCGACGGGGCGAGCGGCCGATAAATCAGAGGCGGCGCGGCGCGCGTAGATCACGAAGGCCCGGCTCTTCTTTTATTTTCATTTCGCGTGTTGAAAACGAAAATAGCGCGAGATACGAGGCCCCTGTCCCCTCTCCCGGATTCTTGCCCCGGGGGCACCCTTCAACGAGCGTTTCGCGTCCGGATTGTCGCGTCGTTGCCGGTTCCGACCGATTTTCGCCGTGAAACACCCGTAACCCGTCGAGTTTTCTCGCCGATACGATTTATAACTCCTTTTTGTCCTTTTTGTCTTTTTTTTTTTTCTTTACTTTTTCTTTTTTTTGCAAAATAAGAGGAACGATGGTTTCATTTGTTTCTTTTCTCTCTTTGAAAACATAAATTTGGTTCAAAGGAAAAGAGAGAGAGAGAGAGAGAGAGACTTCTTAAAGGCGCAATTAAGCTCGGATATCGCGGTGGTGGGTGTACGTGTCCCGGACACCGACGCCAATATTAGTTTCCATCCGCAAAACTGCCTAATATCCCCCTTCGCCTGAAGGTGAAAAAACAGGGCGGTGAGGGAAGATTGAAAGGTTCGGCGGGGGGGGTGGGATGGCGGTGTGTTTGCCGAGTAACGCGAGACCTCAAACGACGGCCATCCGTTTGCCGCGGCACCCCTGATTTTTCAAACCCTTATTGATATAATGTAATATTAATGCTGGAAACGCTAGTCCCGGCACGCTTACGCTCGATAAATATTGGAGAGAGTATCCGTGGCGAAGGAAAATACTCGCCTGCCAACCCGGGGAAATTCTACACCCACGCTGGTGTCGGGGAAAACCAGCTCGACTCAACGCTTTGACGTTACGTGTTTTCTTCTTACTTCGGGGATAATGGCTTTGATACATTTTAAATATCTTGCCGTTTAATGTTTAAGATCCCACCGGAGCAAGGGATTCTTCTTCGCCGTTTTCGTATTCGACGTGACGCACTGCGACAAATTTTACGACTGCTCGGACAAAGTTTGATTGAATCGGAGATTCTATGATTCTTCTTTTGTGCTGTATTTCAAAGCACGAAATTTCACCCTTTCCATTTCAATTTTAAAGAGTAAGCATCACTTATCGAAACTGTAAAATTAATTTCGGGTGTTCAAAGTATCGGAACGTTATGTGTGATTTTTATTTATCAACGTTCAGTTTAACGAAGTTAAACTTAAACTCTGATTTGATATTTCATAGGTTTACTGTTCGAAACTTTAACTTATATGACTCGATATTATAAGTCAAGGGGTTAACGCTAGATAACTAACTAGATGACTAAAGCATAAAATTTCCGTCAGAGACGTCGAAAGTAAAAGAAACTGAAAATCTTCGTAATATTTATAAATAGAATATGTATAATATAAATATGTATAATATAAATAGAATATATAATATAAATAGAAATATTTGTAATACTTATAAATAGAATACTATATATAATAGATATAAATACTATATAAATAATATATATAATAGAATATTATAAATATAAATACTATATATAATATAAATAGAAATATTTGTAATACTTATAAATAGAATACTATATATAATAGATATAAATACTGTATATAAATATTATATATAATAGAATATTATAAATATAAATACTATATATAATATAAATATAATATAATATAAATAGAAATATTTGTAATACTTATAAACAGAATACTATATATAATAATACTATATATAATAAATAGAGTATATAATATAAATTATATATAATATAAATAGAAATATTTCTAATACTTATAAGTAGAATATATTTTATTTTATTTTATTTTATTTATGTGTTTTGCAAAAAATCGTTGACAGACGAGTATTCTGAAAACACAAAATTATCTATAATATATACTCGGTCATTTTTACCATTTCGGTAGTCCCAGTGTCAATCGAACGAGAGAAGAATTAAAAAAGTTAACGCAAGTAACGAAAAGGGGAGGTCGAAGGTAGAAACGGTATCAAATTTTACGACCAGATACGAGAATGACCGTCAGTGCGGAAAGAGTAGCACGCGAGGCGAACGATCGACGGAGACGACGTTCTTGTTTATTCAAAAAGTTGCCGGCCGTTCGATTTGATTTTCCTCGGTGAAAATTCAGGGAAGGGTGCGTCGTGCGTCGCCCCTCTCGGGGAACGTTGTTAAGTTTCTTATGCAAAGGCGGATCGCGTTTACTCCCCCCGTATGACTTAATGGGCTGGAAAATTATTATGATGAAATCTCAGCTGGCCCAACCCTCTCGTGTAACCGAGCCGAGGAGTTATCCCCCCACCTCCCTACAACTTTCGTCGACGTTCCAAAGGGGTTGTTCGCCGATCGGGCGACTTCCATTCTTACGCAACTTCTCGCGACTCATGTTAAGCTGCTTCTCGTCGAGCGAAGCCAAGGGTGCAACGAAATTATGGCGTTGTTACGCTGCCACGATGGAAATTGCTGAAGTTAGCTGATTGTTTTCCGGCTTACTTACGCGTGATTTTCTTTCTTCTCTGTTTTATACTGCTATTCTTGTTGTATAATTATATAATTTGTACGTATAATCGTATATTACTGTACATTCGAGTGTCCCGAACTTAAACAAATATAACGAACAAATATTGTACACACAAAATATGTAAGTAGCGACGTATTTTACGTTACACGCTTCAACGAATCGGCCAACAGATTACAGAATGAATCTGTTTAAAATGAAATTAATTACATTTTGAGATACACACGCACGTCCATCTGTTGGAAAAAAATAACCTCCACACAGGAGTCGTCGATATTCTTCGAGACAAAATTGTTGCATCCTTCTCGAAATCGTATTCACATGTCGGATTTCGTTTCATCCTGCCAAAGATGTAAATCCGATCTTAACAAAGCCCCAATCATCGTCGTATTTCACCGTCGCGAAAGCGTCGCATAAAAGTCGCGTCCGTCTCCCCAAGCCAGAAAACGTCACATTTCCACCCTGACAGAGTTCCTCGCGAAGAAACGGCGATTCTCAATCGGAACGGTGGCAAGTACAAAGCGAGATCACGATACGAAGCTTTTCCAGATCGCTGCGAAGCAACGTTGACAAAGTTGACTGTTTCACAGTTTTTCCACGCTTTGGGAAACTTTGGAAATTCATCTTGGGACGAGTCATTGGCTAATCGTCTTCGCTGATTACCGATCCGAACGAACGGCAAAAGCCGCGCGCGATATCTGGCCACGGAATACGTACGCGCGTAGACAGAAACGCTGCGTACGTATTCCGTGTATAACACACGCGTGTTACTGTGGAGCACATACGCCAGCGTGTGTGTGTGTGTCTGTCTGTACATACGTGGAGTCGGCGGGTACACACGGCAGCGGAGAGAGAGACAGGGTGAGCCGGGTTGCGCGATGAATTACGACCGCTGGGCCGGCGAGCTAGCTGCACCACTAAAATCCCGGCTGATATATTATTACGTATTATTGCTCCTGTTCGGTTATTTATACCCATATAACATAATGCCACGCGAGATTCCGGGAAGTCGGCGATACGTTACCCGCTCGCTCTCGCGGTGTTTTCCCCCCGGGATCGGGACCTCATTTCCCCCCCATCGGTCATAACTTAGAATCGAGCCGCGAGCTTTCTAACCCTTCGCTCCAACTCGCGAGCCCGACTTTCATTTCGTTTCCGACAGCGAAGATTCAACGAAACGAGATCGATCGGCTAGAGTCGTGTACTACTCGCCGCGTGTCAAGAGAGGAGAGCCCGAGCGTGTAAAAACAAACGCGCGCGTCCCCGAATAACTTCCCGCCACTCTTAAGTGGCTAGAACATTCAGAATCCCGTGTTATCGCCGGTTCAGGTATGCAAACGAAAATAAAGCAGCCTATCCTCAGGAAGGGACCTGGTCTCTTCTCGTTCTTGGGAGAATGTAGACAGAAGCTTCTCGTCCCTCGTGAAGAATCGTGAGAGATAGAGAGAGAGAGTTAGAATAAAAACTAATTTCCACCGGTGCGAAAAGAGCCTGGTAAACACCGCGCGCCGAACACCGGAGCAATTTATTCCAGCTTTCAGTGCCGACAGACCTGCGTTTTTCGCCGAGTTTATACTCGGGATGATAAACGATTCGAGCGCCAAAATTAACAAACCCACCCCGGTTGCTCCTTTATTCGTCGTTTAGACGGCACTCGGGCCGTTTCGATCGAAAATTCGACGCTTTCTCGCGGCTCCATTAACCACTTGCGCTGGCAACTGATTGCGGACCATAACGAGCGGCCGAGCCGTATACAATAATTGTTATATATAATTTTACTTGTTATAATATGTAATATAAAATATGTTATAACATAACCTATATTCTAGTTAAATACATTGACACTCGGTGTGTTTATTATTAAATTATATTACAGATTAAAACTGTATTAACTTTTAAATAAAATAAAATTTTTTACAGTGTCAGAAAACGACATTTCTTATAGATATTCTTAACTACTTGTGCTGACAACTGACCAAACCGTAGACAATAATTCGTCCCTTTCTTTTTGAAACCATCGGTGTGATATCATTGGATAGAAATTACATCGGGAAGTAATAAAATTATCATTTGTTTTGCCCATTTTGTTTTACTTAAATATATAATTTTACTTGTTATAATATGCTATAATATGTAATATAAAATATGTTATAACATAACCTATATTCTAGTTAAATACATTGACACTCGGTGTGTTTATTGTTAAATTATATTACAGATTAAAACTGTATTAACTTTTAAATAAAATAAAATTTTCTAC
>NW_025110550.1:90384-164272 GCF_011392965.1 Frieseomelitta varia
GTCCCTTTCTTTTTGAAACCATCGGTGTGATATCATTGGATAGAAATTACATCGGGAAGTAATAAAATTATCATTTGTTTTACCCATTTCGTTTTACCTAAATATATAATTTTACTTGTTATGCTATAATATATAATATAAAATATGTTATGCAAAATATAACCTATATTCTAGTTAAATATATTGACACTCGGTGTGTTTATTGTTAAATTATATTACAGATTAAAACTGTATTAACTTTCAAATAAAATAAAATTTTCTACAGTGTCAGAAAAAACGACATTTCTTGTAGATATCCTTAACTACTTGCGCTGGCAACTGATTGCGGACCATAACGAGCGACCGAACTGTAGACAGTAATTTGTCCCTTTCTTTTTGAACCCATCGGTATGATAGAAATCATCGAAAAGTAACAAATTTGTTATTTGTTTTACCTGGGTTGGGTTATACTTAAATATACTTAAAACTGAGAAAATATTGCAATTTTGGGAGAAAAAGTTCTCGACGTGCGTGGCAAAATTCTTGAGCGCAACTCTACACTCTTGGAAAAGAAGAAAAAAAAAAGAATGCCGGACCAATTATCCATCCGGATGGCAACAATGGCCGATGGTGCGCCGGTTGAAAGTTTTGGCTACGGCGAAATATAATCACCGAGACCTCGCGGTACGGATCTGGAAGCAAGAGGAGAGAAGAAGAGAAAGAGAGCAGACACATATATACGCGAATGGGGGATCTCGTAGGAGGCCAGGGAACGCACACGTCGATCCCGCGGTTTTTATGAGGAGAGGATCTCCGGCGTTACGACTGGAGATCTTCAAATATTTACTCGAAACGCGGACGTCCTTCCGTCGTCGAGTAGCGGCCCGATAAACGTCGAGGCCTGGCCGCCTCCAGACGACTTCTGGATTTGTTTTGTGACTTCGTTTTAACCGCACGTGCTATGGAATTTCGTCATCTGGCAGCGGGCTGCCCGGCCTGCCCTTTTTCCACAAGAAAACGGTTCGGCCGGTTTCTTGCCCGCGTCGCGCCGCTTTGCCCCCATCGCGTCGCATCTTTATCGTGACTCCGGAACGCTCCGCGAGAAACTCGAATTCTGCGCCGCGCCGCGCATTTCCCTCCCCTCTCTCACTCCTGATTTCTCTTAGTCGTATTCCTTCGTTTCGTTTGATCGGCCCGTGATTGATCGGAACGTCAATAGACACGCAGTGTGACCCACTTACATTTACAGATGTTTCCTATAGGGATGAAATTCAGCAGCTTGTAGCGTGTCTACGCGACACGGCTATTACGAAAACGATAGAGAGAAAAGGAATGAAAGGAAGGTAATACCGAGCGGAATTCCGCGCGTAATCGTTTTCTGCAATTCAAAGACGCGCCGCGATGAATAATGATAATCCCCCACTCGGTCGGGAGCGCTTCGCGAACTATTTAAGCGTCCCGAAGTAGAATCTAATTCTACCCGGCCACAATTTGCATTAACTACGCCCGGCCGTAACATTGTTCTCATTTCCCCGGGAACGCATAATTTATACATCGGCTATTTTTGAGCGGCCGTGTCGCGGGACCGTGTCGATGAACTTGTTCCAAGTCCAACCGGGGAGAATCGACCCACGAGAAATTCATTGCGCGACGAGTTTCCTCCTTTTCGACGGAGCCTAGCTAACCAGAGATTGGACTCTGTATCTTGCACGTCCTCCCCTCGACTGCCATTAATTGGCTTTCTTTCAATTTTTGCCTTTCTTTCCACAGTGGGAAATTCATCTTTAGGTGTTTCTAATATTCTTAAAAAAAAAAAAAAGATACATATATAATATTTTAATATATATATCGAATATTTTTGGCACTTTTGGCAGATTTCTAGTTTAGCGACTTTTCTTAATTTTCGCTATTTCTGTCTATCGTAGGTTTTTTTTTTTTTTTTTTTTTTTTTTAAGAACCGTATAACTCGCCCGATTTCAGCGATAAAACAAATTGAAGATCGTAAAGTAACGAAAATAGACGAAATCGGGAAAAGCTAGAAATTTGCCGTATTCCCTTTGACGATTGGAACGAGAATAATTTTGCTGTTTGTTTCTTTATTTTCTCGAAGGCGAAACCTTCGTCTAAAAATACGTGATTTTGTAAGGAAAAAGAGAAAGAAGGGAAGGAGGGGGAAGGAAAGAATCGGGACGACATAGATCGGCGACGATTTTTCCAGAGTAAAATGAACCGTTCTCGTCGGGTGGGAGAAATACTGCCGCGCGATTTTGGGCGGTATTGTGCGATCTTTACGGTCGATTTTCGTCAAAACTTTCGGCCTGGTAATCCGTCCGATCGTAAAATCCTGCGACGCGTGTCACAACAAAGAACTGCGATCGCAGGTAGTAGGCCTTGCATTTTCACTTTGCTTTCGCTCCGTGACAGCAAAGTGAATTACGATGATGCTTCGGCCTCGAGGATCTTGCTTGCCGTGAAACACTCATTATTGTTCAAAGAGACACCTCTGCATCGCGTGGATAATAAAATAAATCCGTGCGATCATTACGAAATCGAGGAAAATCGGCTTGAACCTCCCTTTGCGCTGGCAAATTGGTTCGCGGACCGTAACGAGTGACCGAACCGTATACAATAATTTCTTTTTCTTTTGAACTTGTCGGTGTAATATCAGTGGATAGAAATTATCGAGAAGTAATAAATTTCTTATTTGTTTCGCCTGTTTTGTTTTACTTGAATATATAATTTTACTTGTTATAACATGTTACGATATAATATATAATATGTTATAACCTATGTTATGCCTAATATAACCTATATTCTCTTAAATACATGGACACTTGGTGTGTTTATTAAATTATACTACTGTAATGTGTACTAGTGTAATTATACTACTGATTAAAGCTGTATTAACTTTCAAATAAAATAAAATGTTCTACAGTCAGAAAACGACATTACTTGCGCTGGCAACTGGTTCGCGGACCATAACGAGAGACCGAATCGTATATACAATAATTCGTCGCTTTCTTTTCCTTTTGAACTCGTCGGTATGATATCACTGGATAGAAATTATTGAGAAGTAATAAATTTATTGTTTGTTTTACTTAAATATATATATATATATATATATATATATATATATATATATATTTGTTATGCTATAATATATAATATATTATAACATAACCTATGTTATGCTTAATATAACCTATATTCTAATTAAATACATAGACAATTAGTGTGTTTATTGTTAAATTGCATTACAGATTAAAGCAGTATTAACTTTTAAGTGAAATAAAATTTTCTACAGTGTCAGAAAACGACATTACTTGCAAGTATCCTTAACCACTTGCGCTGGCAACTGATTGCGGACCATAACGAGTGACCAAACCGTACACAATAATTTGTCGCTTTCTTTTCCTTTTGAACTCGTCAGTGTGATATCACTGGACAGAAATTATTAGGAAGTAATAAGCTTATCATTTGTTTTTGTCTAGGTTACATTTAAATATACTTAAAACTGAAAAAAATGTTGCAATTTGGGGCAAAAAAGTCTCGACGCGCGTGGCACGTCATTCCAGCGCAAGAGGTTAAAAACTGTATAACGATGTAACGATAACGACGATTACGTTACGTTCACGAAACGAGAGAATCGCGAACACGGCGACTTTACGAGAGATCGGAAACAGCTGGTAAACTAGAGTGTCATCAGCTGTGTTTCGTGTATTTCGCGAAACAAGTGCGTTCTAACTTTCCGGTTAAAACGAATGTTTTTTCATTCGAACAAATGGGACCGTCAATTCTCTGTTGCGATTAACGCCCGCGGCTCTTTACGAGTTGCTGAAAAAAAAGAAGAGCAGGAAAAAAAAAACCCGCCACCGGCTTGGAGCATTTTTTCTTCGCGGTCACAACCCCCTTTCAAGCTCGCCCAGCCTGCTGGCGATATTTACATCGGTATATTTAGTCCGACGCCCACGTTCATAACAGTTTATGTCCGCTATCGCCGCGCTTTTGTCGCTTTCGCCGAGGGAAAAAAGTCCGCGGCCGTAAAGAGGACGTAAGAGGCATTGACAGACACCCAGGCTCGATTTTTCGCCGGTTTTCCCCAAAACCGATTCCCTAAAATCGAAATTCATATAATAATATGGTCGGAGAGCAACCGTGTGATGAAAATTCGATGACCAACTTACCGATTTGATTTCTCTTCTTTCCACGAGTACCAAGTGTTCTTGCAATATTTTTATGAAAACGAATATGCATATCAGGGGTACTTTTGATACTGTACAAAATTTGTTTTATTTAAAAGTTAGTACAGTACAGTTTTAATCTAAGTAATAAACAAGCTAAATGTGAATATATTTAACTAGAATATGGGTTATATTATTGATAAGTTAAATTATTGTCGTAGGTGATAATATTTATTAAACTTGAAAAAAATATTACCCCTAATATTATAATAAAATTTGCTTTTCGTAAATAATTTACTGTAACAATATGCACGGTGGCAATTTCCAATAATCACTCAGAAGTAGTAGAAAAGTTCGAGAATCAAAAAGAATTTGTGTTTGAACAGTATGAAATATTTCATTCATTTCTAATGTTTTTAAACATTTTTTAAAGGCAAGCGTCTTTTTTTTTTTAGTGTCAACGCCATAACATTGCACTATACTTGCAAAAGGATATTTTATAGTTTCCAAAACGAAGATTGAGAATACTAGAATTACAAGTGTATCGATACTTATCCAAATTTTTATATTTCTTGTATTATTACTGTATTAATCAACACTGGAAATTGCTACGTCACTTTCATACGTAGTAAATTATTTTTATATCACTTGTTTCCATAGAAATACCTAATTTCCATGAAGATGAAAGCAAAAACGTGCCTATCTACTTTTGCAGAAATTCTATGCCAACCAACATTTTACATTTCCCACAACACAATCGAAATTATCACAATAGAGGCTCGAGTCTCTTACGTTTGCAAAGAAAGCGAGCCTGTACAAATATCAATACATTAATACACTAAGAAGGCATAACTGCCTCGGACCGAAACAAGCATAATTCCAGTGCAATCTAGTGCGACGTACAACACCTGTCCGTGACCGGCATACGCACGCCCGCAATTATCAGCCCCGGCTCGCCGTTTCGTATCATGGGAAATCGCGTCACGTGCATCCGCATCGTATTACGTATCGCCGTTGGCCTAACCACGAAATCGTCATTAGAGACGATCACAAACCCATAAGGATGCATCCGCGAGTGAAACAACTTGAGAAAGTGGGGAGGGGAGCAAAAGAAAGAGTCTCCTCCGTCAGAAATCAAATCCTCAGCGGAGGGTCCAGCGATTTTTTTTGAATCTTGAGAGATTTATCACCTCCCAACTGGACGAGTTAGCGTTCTTCTCGCCCACCGTTGGCTGTTCCAGCAGCCTCTCTTTCACGCTTTCGAGGAAATAATCCGACATTATCAGGCAAATCCGGGGAAAACACGACGATCGATGAATATAAAGCGTCAAGATGAGATATCTTTTGAATGAACCGCCATGCGCACGGCCGAACGTGGAGCCTTTGTTTCGCCGATTCGCCGGCTTTTTCGAACCGTGTCTTGCAACACTGTCGATGAGATTGGCGGTTCCCCGCGAGACTTCCGGCGGACAGCCGCGATAAACGCAATTATTCCACGGTTTGCGGAATTTTTCCTGCGCGCCGGAAATCTTTTACACCATCTTCCCATTCAATGAAAATCTCGGACAGATCTATCTCGCGGGAAGTAGGGAAAAGCACGGCCGCCGCTCTCCACGCTTCCCTTTTCCCGACACGCTTCCGCTAATTTTAGACGCGCCACGCCGGATAAGTGGACAAGGGTGGCAAG
This sequence comes from Frieseomelitta varia, assembly GCF_011392965.1. Classification (NCBI taxonomy): domain Eukaryota; kingdom Metazoa; phylum Arthropoda; class Insecta; order Hymenoptera; family Apidae; genus Frieseomelitta; species Frieseomelitta varia. The sequence continues at coordinate 96,232 of NW_025110550.1, forward strand.
TGGTTTGCTACAAATCTACGAGGGCTAACCTCTAGTTTTCAACTATTTTGCCGGCCTACCTACGTACAACGTTTCCATCGTATTTCTTTACTTTTCCGGGGCAATATTTCACGCGGCGTCTGCCCTCGTCTGATATTAATATCCATCTTCCAAAGTGAAACTTGCGCGCAGGTTTCACGCGAAATAAATGTCCCAAATTGCACATTCGTACACTTACGTGTTGACACTGTTGCAAACTTTGGACATATTTTAACGCTCAACAAATTGACAAATAATAAATTTGGATATATTAAATTTGAACATATTTTAACACTTTCCCGGCGTGCAGGAGATACGCGTTATTTGTCAGAACTACCTGCTCATTATAAAAAAGTTTTTTACACAAATAATTGTGTAATTTTGTTGTTTTAACACTGATAACAATCGAACCGGTCAGCATGACTGATTTCAGACTGTTCTTTTTTTACAAATGCTGAAAGGACACAGATTCTTGTCAAAATTGATATTAATCTCCGTTTATATATAAATTAAATTCATTATATATAAATATAAATTATATATATATATATAAATTAAATTTATATATATATAAATTAAATTCTAGATATAAATAAATACGATAAACACTTAATTTCCAAATATATACTTAGTTTCTTCATTTCACAAAAATAATAATAATATATACATTTTTTAGATAATAATAATATATATATTTTTTATTTAGATAATATTTAGATAATAATAATAAGATAATAATAATAATATATTTTTATGGATAATAATAATATAATAAATTTAATAATAATAAGATAATAATAATAACAGAAACGCAATCGTATAAATTTATTTATTTTAATTGTCGTTTAAATTACGTTTGATCTGTATGTTGGATATATTGATAGATATTTTCATTTATTCATTTATATCAGTATTCCAACCAAAGTCAAGTATATGCGTGACGCTTAATAAAAGTATCAATCACTTCTTTCCATAAAAATTCCACAAGACCGAAAGGTATTTTTTCGTATCTGTTTTTTCGTATCTCGATCTCCGATTTGAATACTTAGCGTCCGAATATTAATAAAAGTCACTGTGTGCAAATACACCTGCGTATATATAAATAATTATACACCAAATATGAAGTGATCTTTCTTGCGACTCGATCGATTTCCATTGCCTCGCATTGTTCCGCCTTCGACTGTATACAAATCGCGCATTAAATGGAAGTCGAGTTTCTTTTTTTCTTTTTTTTTTCTCTTCCCCAAAGTGATTGGACAATTTTCAATCTCGAACCGGTCCTTATAAAAAGCGCGTGTCCTTATACGAACGCAACGTTCGGTCCTTGATATCCTAAAGACAAATTAAGCATTCACTTTGTTTTTCTATTATTCCGTAACTGGACTGAACTGTTTTGTTTCCCCAAGCGAGTTCTATTTCTGGTTTTTTTTTTTCCCCCTCTGCCATTAAAGACAAGAGAGAACGGGCAGAAATTATACAGTCACACGTGACTAATCGCTGCTCGACTGAACTCGATTAATCATAAGTTTGCTCCTTGTACGATGCGGGGTATAAGCAACGTGTTTTACAAATGAAAGTCGCAGCAAGTGAAGAGACACACCGGAAGAATTTTAAGAGTTTAAAATTTTTCGCCTCTGTCGAAACCTCTTTTGAATTTTGAACTTTCCTCCTAGTTTTTAATTTAGATCGGAAATGCAAAGCGATTGTATAATATATTGTATTATATATCATCGCTCCACTGTTCTTTTACGTACTAAATAAAGAAGCTAAACTTTCTCTACACTTTTGCAATATAAATAGCAAACGATACTTAAAACAAGCTTGTAATATATAAATATAAAACAAACTTGTAATATATAAATATAAAATGAAATATAATATATAAATATAAAATATATAAATACTAAATAATATATAAATGTAAAATATATAAATACTAAATAATATATAAATATAAAATATATAAATATATAAATAATATATAAATGTAAAATATATAAATACTAAATAATATATAAATATAAAATAAAATATAATATATAAATAAATATAAAATAAAATATAATATATAAATATAAAATAAAATATCGCCAGTTTTTTAGAAAGATACCACTATGCACAGCAACTTGCTAGAAAATACCATAAGAGAATAACATACGGTTCTTCGTTCATCGAGATAAAAGAAAGAAGAAAAAAGAAAAGAAAGAAACGTTTATGCAAATGACAGCGTTGCTCAAAAAACCTATCAATTAGAGCTGCATAAAGTGTCGCATTGGAAAAAATAAGTGGGAAGACGCTTTGAAAAAATAAGTGGGAAGACGCTTGGAAAAATAAGTGAGGAGACGTTTCTCGTGAAACTCGCCAGTTTCCTAGTGAAAGCAATTGGGACGAACGACGACGAACCTTCTTACCCCGCTATTGATAGAATCCCATAGGCAACGGGCAACACGTTTTTCCTGAAACACGTAAAAGTTCCACGCACGTCCAAAAATAGGCGCGACCGAAAACCGAGATTAGGCCCACGATTTTATTTACGGCCTAGTTACACCTCTGAAATCGTCAGCCAGCCACGCGCCACCCCTCCAATTTCCGTGCCCTTTTTCTTTTCGGTGACTTCAAGCATCCTAGCAGATCTAGTTCGCGCGATATAGTTTCACTCTCGCTCGTATTGGGCGAATCAGAGCTTTTTACCTTCCGATTGGCTTGAATCACGTGGCCCAAATGTCAAACTACGATTGAAATTGAAAAACTTGCGCATCGAAAGAGAAACGTAGCCATTTTTAGCCATCAACGCTGGAACTACTATATATATATATATGGAAGACTATATAAAGTGGAACAATGGAATTCAAGTGCAAGGTACAAGAAGAAGTTAAATAATAATACGATAAAGAACTATATAAGCTTCTATACTAATGTATTTATGTCTAGAAATACGCATTAACGCAAGCTTCTATTGTTATATTTGTATCTAAAAATATACGTTATAAATGTACATTATTTCTACAGAAAATTGCAAATTACTCATTTCGACTACTTTGGTAGTTTTAGTTTCTTTTAATAACTTTCAATTAGCAAAGGATATTTTAACCGTTTCAAAAGTTGTGCTCGAGCGGAAAATATCGAGTGAAGTTGATAAGTTTGATACGTTTGGTTATGTTTGAAAGCAGAAAAGTAAGAATTCTGTGAAAAGTGACAATTGCAAAATTGAAAAAGGAACGTATTAAGAAATTCGAAGCTTCTATCGATAAATTTATATTTAAAAATACACGTTATAAGTATACAAAATTTCTACAGAAAATTGCAAATTGCTCATTTCGATCACTTTGGTAGTTCTAGTGTTAAACTTCCAATTAAAGAAAAACATTTCAACCCTTTCAGTACTGATCAAAAGAGTTGTGCTCGAGTGAAAAATACCGAGTCAAGTTGACAGGTAGTTTAGTTACGTTTGAAAGGAGAGAAAAGTATAAAAATTCAGTGAAAAGTGACAATTGCAATATTGAAAAAGGAACGTACTAAGAAACGAAGCTTCCAATTCATACATTTACATCTCAAATACACGTTATACAATATATAAAATTTCCAATTGCTCGGCTACCACTTTGGTACTTCTAGTATTAAACTTCCAATTGGGGGAAGACATTTTAAACCCTTTCAGTTGCCGATCAAGTACAACTTTTTACTTGAGCGAAGACTCGTCGAGTCTAGTTTGGTCGTGTTTGAAAAGAAAAAGGTACAAGAATTCTGTGAAAAGTGATAATTACAAAATTGAACGAGACGAGGGGAAACCAGACTAATCTAGCCAACAACGATATCCCAGATTCTCGAGGGAGCTGGAACTCGCTGCATAATACACAGACGAACAATTAAAGAACAAACAAGTCCGAGAGGAGAGATCAAGCTCTTATCCCTCGCTATGTGAACGTAAACAGGGAGAGAAATGCAAGGAACGCAGACACCCGCCATCGGTCACTCGTCACGAGGGCGCGTGCTTATAAATAACTCTTTTTTTCCCTCCCCTCGGTGGTTTTAACATTTAAAAATAATCGAGGCTAATTTACAAGCAAAACGCGACCCGAGGGGATACGTCGGCTTGGGTGGCAGAGACGGAAGGAAGTCGCGTGGCTAGATTTTCCGAAACAGGGAAAACGGAGAACAAGGCAGCTGCTGCTACCCTTCTCACCCTCTTCGCTCGCTTTGCCGGGGATAAACGCGCGGAAATGACGAGAAATCCTGCGTGGCCTGTCTATTAGACGCGCTCGTTGCTCCGCGTAGCGTCGCGTCGATTCTCCGACCGGAAGAACGCGAGAAATAGAAGCTTGCCACATGGAAAATCCTCCTTGACACCTGGGAAACGAACGCGGGGAGAAATTCGGAAGAAGAAAATGGTTCAGACTCGACTGTTCGTTGCCAACCACACTCGCCAGACACATTTTTAAACATTTTTGTAACAGAGATTGTCGCTTCTTACGAGGGCGATTATCAACAACGGCGTACGCAAGAGCGGAAGCGTTTAACAAATCTAATTCAACTCTCTAACAAAACTCGAAGGTTACTCGAACGTGCACAAAGCAAATAAAAATACCCGTGGAAGCTTTGTCGGATAACCCCTTCAATCGGTGCGGAAATATTTTATTTTGCGAATGGGAAATCGCGATTGTTCGGGGGCCAAACCACGCCAAACAATTGTCGCGCAAACGAACAAATTTTCCAATGTGCCGTTTTCTCGCCAGAATTTTCATTCGTCTCGTCATTTCGAGATGCGATGTAAGCGCAGGCAGTGACAATCCAGTCTGTCAACAGTCTGGTCGTGCTCATGTCCCTTTGAGCGCGTACTACAGTGAGTGGAACAAACCGGGATAAATAGGTTTGCGCAATCAGGCTGGAAGTTTGGCGTGGGATACTTTAGCGATCGGAAAAGTGCGTATTGGCGCACCTAGTTTTTTTTTTTTTGGCAATATTTTCGAGAAAGTAAAATCTGTTTCTACGAGTATGGTTTACTATGTACAAAGACAGTACTGTAACAAGCTAATTTCACAATAATGACACAAGTAATGTTAACTAATGTTAATTATTAAATAAAACAACTTAAATGAATTAATTAAAATTAAATAAAACAACTTGAATTAAATAAATTAATTAATTAAAATTAAATAAAACAACTAATGTTAATTAAATTCCATAAGTAAGGGGTTCCTCTTTCTATCATTCTACATATTCGAACAGAATGTATGAAAATATTTTTCACAATTTAAAAACAAGCGTCCTTTCCTAATGACGACGCGATATCACTTCACAAAAGGATGTTTCACAATTTTTCTGACAATATTGAGCACTGGAATTACAAACGACGAATTTTGAATGTTTCTCGCATTTATTATTGCACCACCCGTTACACATTGAAAATTGTTATTCGCTTTCGTGAAGATACCGACAGAAAAACTCGCGTTATTATCGTGCAACTCGTTATTGGAGAAATGCATCATATCAGAAATTTTGCTAATTTCTTTTCCTTCAACAACCGCGTGTGCCGATAAACAAATTTTCCATTCACTGGTCGACAGTTGGAAGAATCCTTTCGTCGATCGATCAGGGAGCGTTAATGTCAGATGAAAAATTACTGCGAAACTTTTGCATTCGGACGTGCTCGATTTCAACCCTCCTTTCGCTGGCAACTGATTCACGGACCATAACGAGCGACCGAACCGTGTACAATAATTCTTTGAACTCCGGGCTGGAATAACATATGAATGCTGGGTTATATTTAAATATATACTTAAAACTGAGAAAATATTGCTATTTTCCAGCAAAGAATTTTTCAACGTGCGTGACACGTCGTTCCAGCGGGAGAGGTTGAACCGATCCCTGCGCAGTCGGAGGACTCGGCAGGGATCGGTTGGCCGCGAGTTTGTCACAATGGCCTCGACGCAGAGGCGCAGCTTGCGTGGGCGTTGATTAGGCTCGGGCCAAAGGGAGGGAGCAGAGTCGTTTCTCTCCGTACCGATTATAAAATATTCCGCAGGTAGAGAGAGAGAGAAAGAGAGAGAGAGAGAGAGAGAGAGAGAGAGACCGGCAGCTAGTCAGGAATAATGGGGGATAATGGTGAAAAGACCGGAGGACTTTATCAATGGGAATTGGCGTGGTTCTAATGGGCACGAGCCTGGACAATGGCCCCGCCAGGACGGATGGTCAACGTTGGCCTCGTGTCGCCCCCACTTTTTGTTTCTCTCTCGTCCTGTCGATGGTCAGCTGCGAACACCCCCGCAGCTGCTCCGTTTGTTCGACAATTTTCGCTGGCCTGGCCGGCTTTTACTTTTCCTCATTCTCCGCTCGGCTTGTCCGCTCTGTCCTCGCGACAATTGCTCTCCAACGATAGTGCTCTGGCCATTAACCACCCAGACCCGGGGGGGGGGGAGGGGGAGGGTTTTAAGAAAATTTCATCCCTGAGTGTGAAAAACGGTTATGTCCACGCCACGTGATACCAAAACGCGTCCAAAGTTTCGAGAATCGAAGCTATAGTACACAAGAAAGAGCGGCCGACGCGCCAATTCTGCACGCTTTGACGCTTTGACAAGGGACGATGGACAGATACAGTTTGAAGAGAGTTGCAATTAGAAAAGCTATTCGTTTCTTCCGAAGGACGCTCAATTTCATTCGAAATACTACGCCGCCAAATGAAACAATTTATAATTCGTAGTTTGCGTGGTTCCTCTCAGCGCAGCTGACAGATGCGATATGATTCTGTCTCGGTTCCCATGATCTCCTATTTCGGTGTCGATCGGTAAGCAGATTAATTTTTCCTTGATATTTTCAGTTTCAATTTTATTTATTATAGCGTGCTGCTATATTTTTATTTTCTTTTTTTTTTTGTATTATCTTTTATTATTACGTGTTCCTGTGGAATAAATAAGTAAAGAGAGACTCGTGTATCACTATATTTTTGTCTTTCTTTTTCGTATCATCTTCTATTATTAATTAATAGAATGCAACACGAATATGACAAATATGATAATTTATATTACAATAATACAAGATATAATACTACAATATATGCCTCAAAGGGATAAATAAATAAAAAAGTAAAAAAAAAACTCGTGCATCACTGTATTTTTATCTTCTTTCTTCGTATCGTCTCTTGTTAATAATAAAATATAATATACTGTAATATATACTTCAGACGGACGAACTGTACGTTCGAATAAACAAAAAAAAAAAAAAAGCGAGAGGCTGAAACGAAACACGTTGCAAATTGCGAACATTACTTGGCCCTTAACGCTAGAAATTCTTTTTGTACCAAGTACAAAAGCATAGAATTTTTCGTCAGAGATGTTAAACTGAAAGAAATAGAAATACAATAGAACACGCAAACTTTTATTCGTGTATTTTATAAAAAAAAATCTTTTAAACTTGTAAAGATACATTGGTTTGCATCTGTAATATATCTAAAAAGTAAATTATGAATCAGTCATTTTGACCACCTCGGTATTCAGTAAAATACCGGTATTCTTAGGTTACTATTCGATTACGTTTGATGAAACCGAAACGGTGCGAATACCGGTATGATGCTATCAAAATATGTTATGTCGATAGATGTAATTAATAAAATATTAATACATTAGAAAAGGAAAAGGAGACAATGATCAAATGTTTTCATAAAGCTGACGATAGTAAATTTAATGACGCTTATACACGTATCCTTTATTATTTCTAATACTAATTCATCGTTGTATCTCCGTACAATATCAGCCACGATACTCTTACTAAATTTTAAAAGATGACCGATTTCTCGATACGTTTTTCCTTTTTCTCGGTGAAAAATGACTAATTGTCGTACGTCGATAACTCGAAAGTGGAGTTGAAACAACGATTAATCGTAGAATGGAAGAATATTCCGTTAAATTACTTAAAAGAAAATTACTGGAAATATGCCTAAGCGTCTGCGATGTATTATTGAAGTTAAGGGCTACCCAACAAAATATTAATTCTTGTTTATGTTAACAATGTTCAGGTTTCAAATGTTGTAGTTCTTCAAATGTCCGAATATTTTTGCCACGCTACATTTCGACATGGTTCAGTTTATTGTTTGAAATTAAGAAAAGTATGTGCAATAAACGAAATAAAATTTACGTCACTATAAACTACAATGAATGTTCTATTATATTATTAAAAAATTAATCCAAAATTTACTACTATAAACAATCGAAATCCACAACAATTTTTCGAATAGCACGATGTCCGAATGTTAACAAGAGTCACTGAAAATGAAAAATGTGTTTTGGTCAGTAAAGCGGTACCGTACCGGTATATATATTTCGTATGTCATTTTTACCGTTGTGGACATCGAATACCGATAAAATGCGTATGAAAATTACGACCGTCTAACACCGGTATTAAAACCGATTTCCCAAATGGCGGTTATATTACGATAATATGGGAGCAAATGCCGGTATAATACCTAAACCTTACAATATTTCTGTTTCAGTCTCTGGGTGTAATACCCAACTCTCGAAATATTTCGGTTTTCAGTCTCTGTTCGGTAGTTCTGGTGTGTTAAAAGCGTGTGCGAAGTGGGAACGGAAAATTTGACGGGGACGACTCAATCGAATATATTTCAAGCATCACGATTCTCGTGTCTAACAGCTTTTCAAGCGAAGTCCGTGCACACGGAGAATTAATCACACCCGTTGGAGGAAGGGTTGGTCATCAAGGTGTGCGGAGGGGCGCGCGGGGGCGGGAGGGGGCAGTTGTACGGAGACAGATAGCCCGGGAGTTTCTCTTAGACCGCATCCAACCCTTTGCATAATATCTGACTCGAATATCAGAGCCGGTGGCTCGTAGTTAATTTTTAGAATCCTTCCATTTAGCGTTTCGCGTGCTAGATAGAAAATGACGTGGATTTCCAACTTCCTGTCGGATCCGCCTATTTACCAGGCAGGAGGCTACCGCTAGACGCAGGCCTTTCGCTATATATTCGAAACAATTCGCCGCCGCGCGTTTGGTAAAAATAGTATGCCGCGGCCGGGGCGACGTTTCGTTTTAACGGGCCGGCATAAAACAGGGCTATTAATTAGGCACGATTGCATTTGAGTATAATTCAAAAGCGCGCAGCGGCTGGCCGACGCGCGAAATTTATAATACCAGATGCCCGATATTTTACTCTATTTCTGTCTACATATTATAATCGAGGCATTAACCACTTTGCGTCTGGCGGACCGATTTGCGGACCATAACGAGCGACCACAGAAATCGTATAATACAATAAATTCGTCGCTTCCACTTTCTTCCGAACTCGTCGGCGATGATGTCGCTGGATCGAAATTATCGAGAGGGTATAATAAAAGGTATAATAAATTAAGGGCAATAATAAAGGGTATAATAAATAAAGGGTAATAACAAACAGGTAATAAATTTGCCTGGGTTATACTTAAACAAACTCGGAACTGAGGAAATATAGCAATTTTCGGGACAAAGAATTCGCGACGTGCGTGGCAAGGCAAGAGGCTAGCACCGGCCATTTAAACAAACACGATCTCGCCCGGCAGGAATATTTTCCCCGGGCGAGAGGAAGTGTACGATCGCTGTTGCAATTGGAAGATGAAGTATTTCGGCAATTAAAGGCGAAAGAGAGGTAATGGCCGAATCGTCAAGCCCGTCATTTTAGCCCGCGGAAACAATTTAATTGCCATTCTTTAAAGGCCATCGTAAAATAAAGGTTCCCATGGTTCCTGACCATGGCTGCAGCTCGCATGTATACAAGGTGATCCGAAAAAATAGATCAACTGTCAACTTCTCGCGGACGCGGTCCCCAAGGGTGAAGAAAGATATTGCCATCTCGCAGACGAGTTATTAATGAATTTAGCAGATTTGACCGGTTGTGTTGCCAAATCTTAATGTCAGCAATTTTCATCTAACATTTATCTATCACGGAGGTAATCGTGTGCGATCCTGTCTAATCCAAATTTAACCAGCTCGTTACGATTTTATACTGGTAGCGCGTTTGCATGGCGCTGTCCATCGAACGAACGTCTCGGGACTATCGCCTACTTTTAACGAGCCTCTCGCTCTGTTGCGTCGCTCTTTTTTTTTTTTAACTTTTTTTAATGTGTATAACGCGTGAAAAATTGTCGATATCGAAATTTCCTCTCGCAACTAACAGTCTTGGATATGTTTCCTTTCTTCGTCGTTTCTTAGTACTCGGTGACTACATTGTATTTTTCGTGTATCGTTGTGCAATATATAATACACGATTTGTAACACACAGTATATACAACATACATAATATATACATATTTGCACAATATATACAAAGTAGAATATATAATACACAATGTCCCATTAATGCACGATATGTAACACACAGTACATACAACATACATAATACATACATATTTGCACAATATATACAAAGTACAATATATAATACATATTTGCACAATATATACAAAGTATAATATATAATACGCAATGTCGCATTAATGCACGATATAAAGTGACTTCCATTAATATTCGGATATTAAATGAAACTGTCATAATTTTGTAAAAAAAGAAATCGTAACATACAATAACACGCTCACAGCCTATACTTTTTTCAAAATACGTTCGTTCGTTTTATTTTAAAGTGTTTTCACACTGTGTAGCAAATGATGAAAATCAAGACACTTTCATTGCCGAAAATGTTGAAACATTGAGCAAGTTTCTTCACGACTGAATCTACAATACAATGGATTTGAAAATGAAAACTTCTTGCTGTGTCATTTTCTTCTTTCGCCAATTTATCGAACTTTGAATAGCAAAGCCGACTATGCACGACGAAAATGTCGCGAATTCTTAGAACTTTCGTCGCTCAAAGTTTCAATAAAATAGCGAAAAAAGAAATTATAAAGTTGAAGCTTGTAGATTCTCAAATAATTGTGGAAAACAATTTCCCATGATTTTGCAATTATCGTGACAATTTTACAGCGCCCACAATTATCCACCCGTTACGATATGTGATGACGTATCTATTACAACAACAATGATGTTACACACTGTCACTACAATAGTATAAATTAAAATGAACGACGAATTTTGAACGATAGAAATTTTTGAAACGAGCCCAAGTATTTATTAATCCAGAAAATTGTAACAGTATCGGAAGATTGGCGAACGTTAACGAATCTTTACGTCGAGCGTAAAAGCTGTGGATTATGCCAACATTTGCGAATCGAAATTGCTTCGGTCAATCACTTTTCATTTCTCTGTAATGCCAAATAGTAATCCTAATCGTTGATCAATTAGTTGTTTATTAAAATAAATCTTGACTGGCCTTTTGCAGCCTTGATCGACTTTTGTAACTCGTAATCGTCCGTCGATGATCTTTTAATCGTTCAGTGATTATTACGATCAACGGGCGACGTGTTGTTTCTTCACATAGTTGTAACACGTTCAAACGTATTAATCACGCTGTCCGATATAAATAAATGTTATTATTAAACCGTTGCTTGCAGTTTGAGTGGTAGACCAGAGAGAATATCCACGGCGTATTATTCGCTGTATAATAACGTCTGTATCTTTTTTTTTTCAATTCAATTTAAAGTAATTTATAACTCTCTGATATAAGAACGACGAAGAAAATTGTGCCAATTGTGCCAAACGACACAAGAACTATACACAATAGACGAGATTTCAATTTTTTGAATAGACTTTGATAAAATTGTACAACTGTGCAAATAATAAATATGTAGCTGTAATTTTTTTTTTTTTTTGTATATTTATTTAAGTACTTTGTACTTTTTGTTGATAGATAGAAGTAAAGTGCTACCGATGCAAACATAATCAAAAGTGTGATCATTCTACGATCGACTATTTTGTCAAATTTGACTATTTTGACTCTCACGTTCATCAATCAGCGACTGATTCACTAATCGTGACTAACATTCTGCATCAATCGTAAGAACTAACTTCCGCGTTAATCATTAATCAGGTTACGTTTCGACTCGATTTTGTGAGTCAAATCGGAAGCTAGCCGACTTCAATGACGACCAAGAATTTCGTTCACGCGCGTAATTCAGTTTTCGAACGGCGGCAGTGGGCAATTAACGCGACATTGCCAATCGAGCGGATAAAACTTGGCTTGATCGAGGCGTAAATCTTCCCAACGGCGCCTCCGCGAAAAAGTTTCGGAAAGCTCAAAGCTCGGAGTTGATTCACGTTCTCATTGTTGTCGATCGAACTCGCGTGAAACTCGAGTCGCTTTGCGGTACGTTATAGGCGTCGTCAACATTTGTTCGACGGTGCAACGACGTTTTAATTTATCGTCATCTTTGGCGAGATTCGTGTACATACCAATGATGCGTTCGATGATTTACGAACGAGCATGAGTTCTTTTCACGGCTGCAGCGAATCGAGAGGCGAGTAGTAAATTAACCTTAATCAACGCCGAATCGAAAAAACTTTCATTCGAAACAAGCATTAATTATGCATACGCGAGCTGGGAACCCGTTTCCAAGCGTGCACTTAATAATAAGGTAGCCGACTTTGTCTTACTCTTCTTATGGTTGCTTTTAACTTGTTCTCTCTCTCTCTCTCTCTCTCTCTCTCTCTTTCTCTCTTTCGTTGATGCTTGAATTATTCGGGAATTATTTATTTATTTGTACTAATAGAAACGGTCGAAGACGAAGAGTCCCTCGAATTAAAAGCATCGTTTAAAGATTGCTAATAAATCATTAGCAATGCAAGATAACCGATTCAAATATTCGCGGGTAAGATGATAATATGATAAGTGACAAGAGCGTGTCGTCGAAATTTTTAACTCGTTGGCAACAAGCTTAATAAAAGTATGTTAGAGGTACTCATGAGTAATCCCGTTTGTTTCAAATTTAATAAACATTGCCATCTAGTGACAATAATTTAACTTATTGTAACATAACCTATATTCTATATTGCCTATAATATATTGACCTATGCTATATTATAATAATAATATACCTACAATATATTATTCTATATTACAGGTTATGTTATAATAAGTAAATTTATTTATTGAATATTCTGTTATTAAATAATCTAATAATATTAAATATAATATAGTACACCTTCAATATATTAGTCTATATTATAGGTTATGTTATAATAATATTCAATAAATAATTTATTTATTAAATATTCTGTTATTAAATAATCTAATAATATTAAATATAATATATTATGGTGTATTATAATGTACCTACAATATATTATTCTATATTACAGGTTATGTTATAATAAGTAAATTTATTTATTGAATATTCTATTATTAAATAATCTAATAATATTAAACATAATATATTATAGTATATTATAATATACCTACAATATGTTATTTTATATTATAGGTTATTTATTGAATATTCTGTTATTAAATTATCTAATATTAAATAATCTATATTTAATATATCGACATTCAGCGTTCATATTATTAAATCACATTAGAGATTAAAACTGTGTATTGGCTCTTGAATGAAATAAAATTTTGTACAGTGTCGAAATCGACGTTACCCATGGGTACCCCTGATAAATTGGTATAAATATGTAAATGTAAATCATGTAAATTGACGCGAGGTATTTCCATCTCCTCGTTCGCTTGTTGGCTCGCTTACAATTTAGAAAAAGAAAAGGGGAGAGTCAGTCACGTTCCACCGTCGCGGATTTTCATAGGGAGAGAGAAAGAGAGAGAAAGTGAGAGCTACGTACACAAGCTGCTCATTGAGCATCCAATTAATATCGTCGGGACGATTCTCGAAATATCGAGTAACCCGGCGATCGGCTGGTTCGTACAAGCGCCCCTATTTTTCAACGAGTGCGTATCGTATCGACCGGTTTTCCGAGAGAGCGGCGACGGCTGTTTTCGTTTTCTCGCCTCTCGCGTCGTTTAGCAGAACGGCCGAGCGAACAGGCCGCGGTGGGGGAGGACGGGGACACTTAATTATCATGTATCGTTTGTAAAATCGTCCGGCCAAGCCGGAGCCGTGGCCGAGGCCGGGTCTTGAAGACCTGAAAGAGCCGAAGGCCGCGAAGATTATTCGCGTGGATACTAAGGCTCGCAATCTTATCTCTCCGGGGGTAGATATTCGTAGACACGTCCGTTTACTTATATTACTTAATAGCTGGGCAACCCACAAAGAATCGCGCGTACAAACACCTACCTTTGCTGCTTAAGTCGGGAGTTGGATTTTTTTGTAAACGCGAGGAAGGAATGCGCACTCCTTTCTCCACATGAAATTTCCAGGTTTTGAAACCTGGTACTGTCCAATTTAGAAAAAAAAACGTCACAGGAAATATATTATAATAATAATATATTGCCATTTCGGCCGAGTGGGAGGATTTTCAATCCTTGCATCGGTTTTATCTTGGCGACTTGTTCTTCAGTCTAGGCGGAGTCCGAAGGATTTGAACCTGACTTTCTCGTGTTCAAAGTCAAATACCTAACCAACAATATATAATATATATATTATATATTATAATAATAATAATAACGTAATAATTTTTACAGATTTCTACGTTCTTCGCGCGAAATGCGTAAAAGCACTTCTTCTTTTTTTCATGAAAGAGACGTTAAGTAATCTCGTAAATATCGAGCGATAAAGAAAAAGAAAATAATCGATGAGGAAGGAAAGTAAATTTCCCTGTGCCTAGATAATACTCGAAAGTTCCTTTTCAAAACCGATGTTGTCCAGTTTAAAAAAGTCACGCAGATAATTTTTGGAGACACAGTCACAGGAACGTTATTCCCACGAATTTCAATTAATACCTGCCAGCATTCTCCGCACAGTCATAAAAGTCATAAAAGTCATAAAATCACTTTTTATTTCATAAGAGTTATTTCAACCACTTTTTGTGGTCAGATAAGCAAAATAAAATGAATATCGTCAAGTAAAAAATTTCAAACGTAATAGCTAAAACTAGACAATATTACGAAAGAAAATTTACTATTCGACAGTTGAAGACATTTAATAATTAAAAAATTATATAGACAATTGAAGATTTTAATTTAAACATTATATATTGCATTACAAAATATTAGGTAATCCTCTTGAGAGAACGTCATGCAAATTTAGCGTGGCAGTCAACGTGTTAAACCGAGCCAATAAAAAAAAAAAAAAAAGGAAATAATTGGCGAGATCTGGTGTATCTTTGGTCAGTCTGTTACGTACGAGTGCATCAATAGATTGATCAGTTGATCGAACGCCGTTTAAATCCCGTTCGGAACAATGTTCACGTGCGCTGCCACGCAACGGTCCTCCTCCATTCGCTTCGATCTGTCTCCTCCTTCGGAGATTCCATCGTCAGCCTCGAGATTAGGTTAACCAAACTACGGTTCAGTTACGGGTTTGTGAGCTGCGTGACCGATCGTTACGTTGCAAATCCTTACGTCTTTAATCCTATTGAAGGGATACATTATACATAAATTTAGCCAGTAGCTGAAATTATAAAATTGTTTGAACTTTTAAAATTGATAAAATATCTTTACGATCGAAGCGTTTCTGCGACTTCGATGTAAGTCTAGCCTCTTGGATCCTTCCAATTTCACACTCGAGGTCATTCAATCGTCTATGATAATTGTATATATAATTATCTACTGGTGTAGAGTTTCTTTCCCTCCCAATGTTTCTTCGAAGCCAAACGAAGCCAAATTCAACATTCTCAGTCTCACGATATCTTCGAAACTTGCACAGACGAGTTAAGCTACGCATAAACGATTGTTCATCGTTTACAATCGTTGAACCAACAGAGAAACAACAGTCGCAAGGAACAGCAATCACACGTTGCAGGTCTCCGACGGTCTCTGTTTTACCAGTTCGGCAATATGGTTCGACCAGGTCTCCGGAGAGCATTTAAATAATAATCCGTGGCAAAAGGGTCCCGTCTTGATCCTAACACGGGCACGCACGCCACCAGTTTAGCACGCACGCCCCTTTCCCTGTACTATCTCGCGCGCCACGCCTTTCGCTCGTTATTGCCACGATGATTATTACGATTATCACGGCTTCGTTTGCGGTCACCGTCGACGCCAAGGGTTCCGAGTACCGGCTACGATGACAGCCAGGTGTTTTATTACACCAGTGACCGAGAAACGTGCCTCCGAACACGGCTGAGATTTAACGCTGTTCCAAATTGACGTAGTTTTAGTCGCTGTTTTCTGCTTTTTTGTTTTCCTTTTTTTTTTTTTTTTAAATTGCACGAAGACGTGCGAGTCGAGCAGAAGCATCGAGAGTGAGTCTCGCACGTCGAGAATTTTTTGTCCCAAAATTGCATCACTTTCGAAGTCCCATATTTAAGTAGAACCCAGGCAAGACAAATGATAAATTTGTTAAATTACTTCTCAATGAATACTTTCTATTCAGTGGATATCATACCAATGAGTTTAAAAAGAAAGCGACGAATTATTGTATACGGTTTGGTATCACTCGTTATGGTCCGCAATCAGTTGCCAGCGCAAGTGATTAAGGAACTGTCATGTCAAAATAAGTGAGAATAGATGGAAAGAAGAAGGGGGAAAATCGGATGGTACAGAAAAAATTCGCACAAAGCTAAATCTCTCGATTGGACTTCACGTAATAAGAAAATGGTCAAACTTCTTGGAAAAAAGATTGTTCAGCTCGGAGAATAACATTATTGAAAAATAATTAATAGAGGGTAAAGCCGGATCTCTAATATATTTGGCTTCGTAACAAAAAATCGGATGGTAGAAAAAAAATTCATACAAAGCTAAATCTCTCAATTGGATTTCATGCAATACGAAAGTGACCAAAATTGTTTAGCTCGTGGGAAAAAAATATTGAAAAATAATTAATAGAGGGTAAAGCCGGATCTATAATATATTTGGCTTCGTAACAAAAAATCGGATGGTAGAAAAAAAATTCGCACAAAGCTAAATCTCTCAATTGGATTTCATGCAATACGAAAGTGACCAAAATTGTTTAGCTCGCGGGAGAAAAATATTGAAAAATAATTAATAGAGGGTAAAGCCGGATCTCTAATATATTTGGCTTCGTAACAAAAAATCGGATGGTAGAAAAAAAATTCACACAATGTTGAATCTCTCAATTGGACTCCATGCAATACGAAAATGACCAAAATTGTTTAGCTCGCGAAGAATAACATTATTGGAAAATAATTAACAAACAAAATTATTGAAAGACCGTGAGAAATAGTAGAAAAAAATGGCACTTGGAGAGAAACGGGAGAACGTCGATCTTCGACACGCGTCGGTGTCAAACGCAGGACATTGAGAAACGAGATTCCTCGTGGGCCAAGAAACACACGGAAATCGATATCTCGATTCCTTCCTTCGTAAGAATCGCGACAGTCGATGCTGTCAAATCTGCGCAACGACGTTGATCACTTTAAGAAATTGGCTGTTGCTCGAAGCCGGAGCCCCCCCATCGAGTCGGTACTAAAAACTCGAAGGAACTCGTTCGATTCTAAACAAGCGTTGCCTCGCTTGCAATAGGCAAGATCGAAGAGAGGAAACTACGTACATACCTATTCGCGTGGTCGGCGTTAGATCGAAATTGATTCCTCCTCTGGCCTCCAGGATAAACGCGTTAACCATGTGCGATGGGTCTACAGTGCGATGTGTGTACGGTGATACCGATGGATTTTTCACTTGCGAGGGCCCGCAACGGCTCACAACGACGATCGCAGTTCGACAGCAAACAACAGCGAGAGAGAAAGAGAGAGAGAGAGAGGGGAACAGAGAAACAGGGTGTACGCCCCGGAGAGCGACCGAAAGGCAAACCGCCAAGAAACTCGACCAGCCGTGATTACAAATAACGATAAATTCCCCGGTCCGAGCAGCCGGTGAACATTAAAACCCTCTCACACGCGGTGTTGAGGCGGTGAATTGGTGTAGCTGGCTGTCCCACGGGGAAGTTGGCGCGAGGAACGATCATGATTTCGCCCGGGACGAGATAAGGGTTTCGCGTATGACATGCCCGGACCTGGACTCCGGTCGCCCTCCCCCTCCGACTCGATGGTCGACGCGCCCCGGTTAACTTCTACTTCTAGATTGGAATCCATAGCGACTTGTAGCGCGTTCTGAGCTCAGGCTCCGATCCGCTCCGATCCCGCGAGCATCGATCGGCCTTCTTTATTCATTTGCAAACGAATAAATAAGCGTACAGGCCGGAGGGACGGTGTACGCCGGTGCTCGATAAGATAGAGTCCTGTAAATCTGCTGGTTACTTAACAGGTCGCCGAACGATCTTCCCTCTCCCCCCGCCCCCGTCGGTTCCCTCTTTTTCGCGGCCACCTCTCCACCTTCTCGTTTTCAACCTTACTCCTTCACCTTCTCTCTCTCTCTCTCTCTCTCTCTCTCTCCCTCAGGTCTTCGAGCCGCGCCGCGAGGTTCTTTATTACTTCATGCTCGGCAGACGGTGTTTTTGTTTCTGAGCTGCCTTCGTTCAAAGATAACAAAGCCCCGACACGGTTAACGCGTTACTGATCGCCTAACAAACACGCGGATCGCAATAACTCCCGGCTCGGGGCTCGCGCGATGAAAACGTCGGTGGTTGGAGCCGAGAGAAACAAGAGTCGCGAGTTTCGGCGCGAGAGTGGCCAGGTTTCGAGGAGGGAAACCCCCCCCCCCCCTCTAAAACTTGGAAATTTCGATCATTGAGGCTCGGGCCGTGAAACTGGCGCGAATCGGGGTACAATTTCTTTCCAAACAACGATCGTTGCTTTCTGTCGCCTGAACGGAAGGCGACGATTTTTTGGGACCCACGTGTCGCGTGGTTCACGACCTTTGGCCTTCGTCTCTTAAACCGCCGACAGTTTCTCTCTTCGTTTCGGTTTCAGTTCTAGCTGGCTGCAGTGGTGGTTCGAAAGTTACGTGTTCAGCGCGCGTTAAAGAGCTTAGAAAAAGGGGGGAACTTCGTTTTAACGAAGAAATCGTCACTGGAGAACGCCCCCTGCCCCCAGCGAAAAAGTGAAACGACCCGGCCGTAGCCGACAACAGTCACTCGATGCGAAACAAAGGGAAACCCGGTCGCGAAGATCGCGAGCGGGGTGTTGAACGACGCGGCGGCTAGAGGAGGAGGGTGGGAGAGGGGGACGGGGGTGGGGGAGGGGGAGGGGGAGGGGGGCTCGGAGTTGCAAATATGGCAATCGTAATGGAAGGAGACTTCCATCTTGCGCTTTAGTGTCTACCCGGAGATAGATTAACCGTGTGCAACCGCGGCTATGCCTGGCTGCCGCCCCCACCGCCCCCCTCTTGCCGCCGCTGCCCCGTACAAAAGTATAATACGTATGTACCTACTATCGTCTGTCCTTTCCTCGCCGAAGGAGAACCTTCCCGTATCCCTCCACTTTGTTCCGGTACCCCACTCCCGGGAGAGACGTAGCTCGTGGAGGACGTAGGACGAGGGGAGGGAGGGACAAGTACGGCGCGGCGACGGCAACCGCGATTGCGACTGCGACGGATCGGCTCGACTCGACTCGGCTCGGCTCGGCGCGGCACGGCACGGCGCTGCGAGGAGCTGCGAGGAGCTGCGAGGAGCTGCCGAGCGGCGGCGGAGTAGGAGGCGGAGGAGGCAAACCTCGGGCGGTGGTGGTTCATTACACGGCACGAACACCTTAGTCCCGGTGAGAAAGTGTGCATCCACATGCACGCGCGAGTGCAAGCAGCCGCGTATGCAACGAGTAAGAAAGCGTATTAGGTACGCAGGCATGCGATCCCGGGTAAAGGAGGGCGGTCCGAGGAGACAGGTGCGAGCCAATCGCGGCCCGCCACGTGCAATTTCCCTCGGCGTCTCTCTTTCCCCGTTCATTTCTCATTCCTCCTCTATCTCTTCCCTGCCTCCCTCTTGTCTTCCGCCGCCTCCGCCGCCTCTCGTTGCCGTAGCCGCCGTAGCCGCCGTAGCCGCCGTAGCCGCCGCCGCCGCGCCGAACCGCGCTGCTAACTTATTTAAACGAGACTCGACCCCGTCACTACGAGTACGAATCCCTTTCGTATTCGGCACCGATGCGCCGTGACTCCGCTGCTGAGAGAGCAACGACCCCCGCAACGATTCTTCGCCCGCTGCTTTTATCGATCGGCCTCCTTTGTCCCGCGACCTTGTACTCCACACAGGATGCACCAACCCCCTCCGCTTCCTGGAAAAACCGCCTCCGCACCTTTTGCTAATCGCCAAACCCTCCCTCCTTCCTTTCTACAAGGGAACAGGTATCCGATATACCTGCCCAGTATCCGAATCTTGCCACCTCTCGAGAAAGAAAACAACCGTTTGCGTTTGAACGTTCGGCCACAGGTCCGATTCAATTTCCAACCATCTCAGTTTTCTTCGGGGCGACTTCGTTCGAAGATGCGTCACCGCGCGACGGAAAATTAGCCTGCGCAGCAAGGCGTGCAGCAACGCCCGTAAATTTCAAGGGAGCTCGTCAGCGGAGAGATCGAAGATTCCTCCCTGGCAGGAAGTGTCTTCCAGGCCGCAAAGGCGTCGGCTCTTGGCTCTAGCCCGTGAAAGTCTAGCGAAGAAGGAACCATCTCAGCCTCCGTGTGTCTTCCTCCTTCGCGAATTCGTTGTTCGTTCCGAGTGAAATGTTTATACTCCTCGACTGCAGGAAGCTGCTGCTGCTGCTGCTGCTGTTTCTGCTGCTGCTGCTGCTGTTTCTGCTGCTGCTGCTGCTGCTGCTGCTGCTGCTCCTCGGGACGTGAATTATGACTTCCGACCCATTTTCGCATTGTCGCTGAGCCCGGGGGCTCGTTAACCTCCGTTGGAGCGCGGCTTTTCTCCGGTTTATGATTTACTGACGAGCGTAAATCATCCGGCCGGCGGCCCCAAAACTGTCCCCTCGACAAAAGTCCAGCTCGCTCGCTTTTGCCACAAGCCGGGACCGTTGGTCAGGCGTTGGTAATACGTTGCGCAACCTACCGATCGCCTAACGTCCGCGCTCTGCCTCTTGACCTGCAGGACGTTGCTTCGGTGTTCGAGGAAAGAGTCAGTCTCTCTGTGCTCCGATTTCTGCCGCAACCACCTGCACGCTCCTCCAAATCCTCCACGCATTTCGAAACTCGTGTATCTTTGTATATATTACTTTATGTATATATACAGGATGGGTACACCATATATTGTCATCTACATAGATTTACGTCATTATTATTACGCGTAGCGAGAAATGTTTCAGGTGAAGCTGAATGGTTTCGAGAGGGGCATATTTCGATGATACTAGTTTTCTTGTAGGTGGACATTGACGATTTTTAAAATGGAATCATATACTTTTTATCGCATCGGTTGATGCACCTTGATATCCTTTGCAAAAAAAAAGTATTAACCTATTTATGTTAAAATGTTATTTTAGTTTAGGAGATGTTTTAATTTTAACGTTGCTAGGAAATCATGACCCCTTTGTTAATGTTGTAATGATTTTATTTACGGCCATTTACATCGCGATATTTTCTAAATCGATAGATTAATGATTCACTCGCATTGTGTAATATATCTGGTGTTATTTTATTACGCTCAGTGACGATAGGATATCTCTCATATTGGTCATTATGGTCGGAGGCTCAGCGTACACCTTTTTTCCTAACAACATTAATAAGTTAAATGATCTTTTTGATGTAAATAGGTTAATACTTTTTTGTAAAGAATGTCAAGGTTCATCAAATGACGCAATAAAAAATACATGATTCCATTTAAAGAAACGTTAACAACCTTCATATGTCATCTACACGTTCGTCTACAAGAAAACCCAGTATCATCAAAATGTGCCGCTCTCGAAGCCATTCAACTTCATTTCTGAAACATTTTTCGCTACGAGTGATAATCCATCCTGTATATTATATATATTTTTTATATCGGTTCTTCTTCAACGCTAATGGCCGGATCGCTGGAAATTGACTTTGCTCGAGATCGATGCGAATCGCAAACGCGAGCGAGAATTTTGTCAATTTTGCAAAGAGAGAAGAGTACGACGCGTGATCGAAGGGAAACTTATTTTTTTCAAGATAGTATTTCGTAATGTTTCCGCGGCGTGAGTCCTCGAGAGGTCTCAGAAACTGTCGACGAAGCCGTACGAAACACCAGTGTTCGCGCCCGATAACGAGTAATCGAGTTAAAGCTGTTTCATGCCCGGTATAGATAATCCGCCGTAAGGTTTTATTCAGTTGACGCGCATCGACACGCCCAGCTGTTTCTTTGTTCGGAAAGCTCTAACGCTCTCCATTATACTCTCTCGCTCTCTCTTTGCTGCTGCTGCGTTTGTCTCCGTGAAGCCTCCGTTCACCAGTCGATCAATTAGATAGCAAATTAACACGCTCTTGCGGCCAACGATCGATCTTTAATTTGTCACGATTGCCTCGCGAATCATCGATCACGTCGTTCGTCGTCGAATCGTGAAATTACACGAAAACGCCGTATATATATATATATATATATATATATATATATATGTTTGCGAAATCGTTCGACGAGATAGACCGGGTAAAACACTGTCGGTTAAACACAAGTTTCCATTTTTTCTCTCGAGTCGAGACAACGTACTTGGTTTTCTCTTTCGAAATTCGAGGATGCCGTTGACAAACGTCGGGATTGATTTAGACTGTGCTGTTTCCTTGGGAAACGTCCCGCGCTGGCAACCGACTGCGGACCATAACGAACGACCGAGCCGTATACATCGATTCGTCGCCTCCTTTTTGCGCCCGTCGGTATGACGTCACTGGATAGAAATTATTGAGAAGTAATAAATTTATTATTCATAAATACCCGGGTCATACTTAAATATATACTTAAAACTGAGAAAAATATTGCAATTTTTGGACAAAATGGGGCAGCGGGATACAAAGGATTTTCGAAATTTGGCGATTTTTAAACCAGAGACCGAATCGGTGTTACGGATAAAATAACGGTATTTTTAGGTTACTATTCGATTAGGTTTGAATACTTAGGTATGATGCTATCAAAACGATGTTAGGTCGGTAGATGTATTTCGGTATAATACCGGTAAATAAAATATTAATATATTAGAAAAGGAAAAGGAGACAATGATTCAATGTTTTTATAATGCTGCCGATAGTAAATTTGATGACGCTTATACAGGTGCACTTTGTTTATTTTTATTAACTTTTTTTATTAGTTTTTTTTTATTTTATCTATATTAGCGGCTAGCAGACGCTACCTAACAAAATATTAATTATTGTTTATGTTGTATAACAATTTTCAGGTTCAAATATTGTAGTTTTTCAAATGTCCGAATATTTTTGCCACGCTACATTTCGATATGGTTCAGTTTATTGTTTGATATTAAGAAAAGTATGTGCAATAAATAAATAAAATTTGTCACTATAAACTATAATGAATGTTCTATTATATTATTAAAAAAGTAATCTAAATTTATTATTATAAACAATCGAAATCCACAACAATATTTCGAATAGCACAATGTCCGAATATTAACAAGAGTCACTGTACGTAGAAAATGAAAAAAAATGTGTTTTCGTCAGTAAAGCAGTACTGTACCGGTATATATTTCGGTATTTTTTCCGTTGTGAAACACAAGTATTAAAACCGATTTCCCAAATAGCGATTATATTACGATAATATGGGAGCAAATACCAGTATAATACCTAAACCCCACAATATTTCGGTTTCGGTCTCTGGATATAATACCTAAACCTCAAAATATTTTAGTCTTCAGTCTCTGTTTTAAACTCTACGAAAATGACAAGTTTGAATCGTATTGGTTAAAAGGGACGAAAATTTCGACGTTTCCAGAGTGTATAAATCATTTGCAGAGATTCCAAGTAGAACGCAAAACACGAAATATATACTACGTATCGAAGCTTTCGATTAGAAGTTATTGTAACGCTATTTTAATATAAATACAAAATAAATAATAGTTAAAATCTAAAATACATAATAAATAGATTTTTAAATATCACTGTAAAAAATATATAGTAATATTTGAGAATATTTTTATCAATGTGAATTAAAGAAGTGCATACACGAATTGTTGCAAAGTTTCCATGTTGCTCCAAAAATGTGCGGGCCTTGGGCGCGCCGAGTGCCGTACACAATGTTTACACAAAGTTGTGCTGAAAATGACATATTGTGATAAATTTATAATCTATAATTTTCGTTGCAAAAGCAAAACAGCTTTCAAGATTTAAATAATGTTTTCACAAAACGTATAAACAGAAGTTTGTATACTCTCCATTGTATCGCAACGTTTCTCCAACGTTTACGTTTCAATCGTCGATAGTTGTAGCGTTGAGCACCACCCGTACGTCTCGCGGTCAAAATTCCTAAATCTCTGTTCTCGTTTTCAAATCGGGTACTCCCTCCGGACGAAAGAAAGAAAGGAAGGAAGAAAGAAAGAAAGAAAGAGAGAGGGAGGAAGGGACGATCAGGAGGCGAGAAAAGAAACGTCTAGACGCATTCCAGGGGACGAGAGAGAGTTGACACTTTCTTGCCTCTCGAGGCAAGAGAGAGAGAGAGAGAGAGAGACTGAGATAGACTGGGGAACAAAATCGAAAGCGGAACGAAGCGTGGAGCGTGTATCAGCCTGGTGGCCGATTCGCTGGTCGTGGATCCGGAAGTCGCGGTCGGTTTGGCGTAGGCGGAAGGTTCGCTGACGAGGAACGAGAGGGAGGGAGGGGTGGGGAGGGAGGGGCGGCGGATGGGGAGGGGGTGGTTTTCCCCTCCGTATAATAATTAATAACCGGGCGCTGAGTGGTTCAGCCAGGCACCGCCCCTTACCCCCTGATTTATGAACCGCGCCGCCTTCCTTGTCATAATCGTGTGTACAGGCTTGCGCACGTTGGAGTGAGGTGGCGGGGCGGCGGCGGCGGTGGTGGGGATGTCGGCGAGATAGGGGAAAGGGTGACGCGCGTGACGTTGCGCGACGGTACCTACGCCCAGGCCGGCTCTTTACCAAGCGATCAGTCGGTTCTCGTCCTTGCCGGATGATACCGAGGCAGAGAGACGGACGTCCGGCCGAAACGCGGCCGCAACTTTGACGGGCCACCGCGAGTCGGCGCCACGCGCGACAGAGTTGGTTCCTCCTCGGAACGGCGAACCAACCGGTTGGTTCCGAGTCATGCAGCTCATGAGATGGAGCATCACGCGCCGCCTCGAGTGCCGGGGGATCAGGCAGGGCAACTGCAGGCCCTCCAGGTTCTCCTACCACCGATTTTCCGGTACGCGGACACACCGCCGTTGACCTTGAACCGCGCGTCTCCAATCGGCCGGCGCTTCCCGCGAGTTTGACCTCTCTCCCTCTCCCTCTCGCTCTTTCCCTCTCTCTTTCTCTCTCTCTCTTTGTCCCCTCCACTCGTTTTTCCCGTCTTTCCCACATGTGTGTCACGATGCTTCTCCACGCGTTCGAGCAAACCCTCCCTGCATGCACTAGGACGGATAGAAAGTTCTAGCCGGATTAATTCGGACTCGAGAGTTTTTCCAGTGGACGATCGTTTCCTAGCCGGCGAGGTCGCGGTCCCGGGTGGCGAGTGAAACGTTGTTGTAACTGGTGCACCGATTCGAACGGGTCCGACCGGCCCGCCGGGAATAGTAATCGCGCGATTTCCATTTTTCATTGACCCCCCGGTGTTGTAAAAGTTTCCGCCGTGCCGCGGAATACTAATCGCCACGCCGCCGTTCCTTATCATTTGCACGATTGTGCGCGCGATCCTCTCTGCGGGGCTCTTCGCGCACCTCTCGCCCATTGACAGACTATTTTTTTTTTTCCTTTCCTACTTTTTTTTTTTTTTGACTGATACCAATTTCCGAGCAAAGTCTGTACAAAACGATCGGTGGCAAATAAAATTGGTGCGAGTCCGATTAACCATTCCGCCTCGGTATCGCCGCGGCACCGTGCACATTTTAAATATCGCGCGTCGTCCCGCACCAGCCTTGACGAGACCGCGTTCGTTTCGATCGTGAAGCGAAACCTTATGAGCTTTCATCCTCGAGCGTTAAACCGGTCGCAATCGTGACGTTTCTCCTCGAGTCTCGAGATGTATCGGCCTTTAGTCCAGTTGAAATGTTAAATTAAAAAACCTCGAGTTGAGCAATTGACCCAGCACAGTCTGTTCGACGTAAGCTTTTTCGTCACATTCGTCACGTACGAATGACAAAATTTCGTTTTGCTCAACGAAAGGTGTCTCAAAACACCTTCTTACGTTCCAGCTGCAAGTATCAGATACCAGGTCTTGATCATTTAGCAACGAAACTTATCTTACAATTAGTCGCCAGTTCGTTTCTCTCATCTCTCGTAACAATTTCACGACCAGCGAAGCAGCTTTGTACTCGTCTCGATGCGTTAAAGTTAGTTTGTCAACTGAGTTTCTCGAAACTCAGTTGGATCGAAATACCATACCTACGTATTTCGTTTCTTTCTTTTTCTGATTTTTCTTCGCCATTAGCGCGACACGTTCAAACGATTTAAACGTCGGGGGGGTACGGATGAAACTGAACGTGGTGTCGAGGCAGGAAGCGACGCGTAGCTCAAAACAGGCTTTTACATCTCGAAACGGGACACAAACTATCGAACGATTTAACGAGACACGGGCTGTAAAGTAGATAAAAAAAAATAACTGTCCGATGAAATTTGAAAGAAAGAGGTCGTCGACGAACGAACGAGAAAGGCTAACGGTGGCGCCGCCACATCTGTGTTGCAGGAGAGGAAAATGACTTTACGTCGGATGGCGAGGAGAGTGGCGGTGGAGGAGCTGGCGGAGACGAGGCCGTGGACCTCACGGCGTCCAGGTCGCATCACGGCGACGAGGACGAAAAGGATCAGGAGGACGGTTTGGAGGAGGACGAAGAGGAAGGCGTGGACGATCAGGAGGAGCAAGAGGAGGACGAGGAAGGATCGCGCAAGCAGATGCATCACAGACAGGACGCGGAGAACAATAACAATTTCGTAGAGGGTGGCACCGCTGCCGGCCTGTTCCCACCCGCTGGGACTAGTCACGTCACCCTGGAAGCCCTTCAGAACACGAAGGTGGCGGTCGCACAGTTCGCGGCGACGGCGTTGGCCGGTGGCGCCGACACCGAGGCCGCGCTCCAAGACTTGGCGCTGCTGCAGAGCACCCTGTACACGCTGCAGCATCAACAAGTGTTTCAGCTGCAGCTGATCAGCCAACTGCAGCAG
The DNA here is from genome assembly GCF_011392965.1 of Frieseomelitta varia. Taxonomy (NCBI): domain Eukaryota; kingdom Metazoa; phylum Arthropoda; class Insecta; order Hymenoptera; family Apidae; genus Frieseomelitta; species Frieseomelitta varia. The sequence continues at coordinate 123,361 of NW_025110550.1, forward strand.
CAATTGTCGATCACGCACAGTCAAACGATGCAACAGCCGGCAACGGCCGGCGAGCCGTCGGACACGGCGAAGGAGATATCACCGTCGCCGATCATCCAGCCGAAACCGCTGTCCAGCTTGACGTCGCCGCCGTCGTCGCGTCCGCCGTCGCATCAGCAAACCTCGCCAGCTCCGATGACGCCGAGCCTGAGCACGCAGGAACGGCCGACGCCGACCAGCAGCGCGTCACCGTTGAATATCCCGCTGGTCTCGTCGAACGCGACCGGCACGACCGCCACCAGCAGCACCGGCAGCCAGGTGCCCATGTCGCACCAGATACCGCCCCTCTGCTCCATCAGTTCTTCCCTAGCCTCGTCGATAATAACCAACACCGATCCACCGCCGTTGCACGAGCCCAACACGCTGGAGATGTTGCAGAAGAGGGCGCAGGAGGTGCTGGACAACGCGAGCCAGGGACTGCTGGCGAATAACCTGGCGGACGAGCTGGCGTTCAGGGGTGGGAAAGGCTCCCGTCTCTCACCGTACGACTCAAAGTCCGGTGGTAGCGGTCGCGGGGAGCCGTTCTTCAAGCATCGGTGCCGCTATTGCGGCAAGGTGTTCGGCAGCGACTCGGCGCTTCAGATCCACATACGATCGCACACAGGTGAGCGACCCTTTAAATGCAACGTCTGCGGCAGCCGCTTCACCACGAAAGGAAACCTGAAGGTCCACTTCCAGAGGCATACGGCCAAGTTTCCACATGTTAAGATGAACCCGAATCCCGTTCCGGAACACCTGGACAAGTACCATCCACCCTTGCTACAGCAAATCGCCTCCGGTCAGAGACCGATGCCGTCCCCGCCGCCGCCACCGCCCTCTCACCATCCCACCTTTCACCCGACCGCGGCCCACGGTTTTTTACCCCCTCAGCCGCCGTTGCCGCTCAGCCTGGCCCTTCCCGGTATACCACCCCTGTACAGATCGCCGGTTATCGCTCATCGGGACGATCAGGACGTGCCGGAGAACCTGAGCAAACCCGTTGTTGTTACCACTGCCCCGACCACCTCCCCACATTCCCCCGCGGTTGCGTCCAACTCTCGTCATTCCTTTCACGACAATCACCATCACCACCACCATCACCACCACCACCATCACCAACAACAACAACAACAACAACAACAACAATCATCACAACAACAACAACAACAACAACAACAAAAGCAGCAGCTCGAGCAGAGGGACGAGATCAAGCACGAACAACGATCGCCCAACGTTCAGGAACAGTATCAACAGCAACAACGGCCAACCAGTCAGGAACAACCGACCGAGAGGATAACGCCGAAGAAAGAGCCGGAGGAGGCCGAGGAGCCGACGGAGGAGGAGAGCGAGGACTTCGAGGAGGCGGCCAGACGGTATTTAAATTCACCCCAATCCTCCGTCAATCCATCCTCACAACCGCAGACGTACGAAGACTGTAGCATGGACAGTAAGATGAGCGGTCGACTGGAAGGAGACGGCGACATGGAGGTCGACGAGGAGATCGAGGAACAGCCGGAGAATTTGTCCGGTCGTGGGACCATCGGTCGTTTGCCGCAACACATTGTCGCGTATCCCGGAGCATCCCCTGCTAGCAGTAGCGCCAGTAGCGGAAGCCTTCAAACGTCCTTCGCGGGGATTTTGTTCCCAGGGCCGCCGGCGCACCATCAAATACCCGCAGCGCATCACGCCGCACCGACCGCCGTAAACGCGACCGCCAACGTTTCCGCCAACGAGATGATCGACCCGGCCAAGGATCCGGCCATCTATTCCAGCCTGTTGCCACGGCCGGGCAGCAACGACAACTCGTGGGAAAGTCTGATCGAGATAACCAAGACCTCGGAAACGTCCAAGTTGCAGCAGCTGGTCGACAACATCGAGCACAAGCTGACCGATCCTAACCAGTGCGTCATCTGCCATCGGGTCCTCTCCTGCAAGAGCGCCCTTCAGATGCATTACAGGACCCACACCGGCGAACGGCCGTTCAAGTGCAAGATCTGCGGCCGAGCGTTCACCACTAAGGGCAACCTCAAGACTCACATGGGCGTGCACAGGGCGAAACCGCCGTTGAGAATGTTGCACCAGTGCCCGGTCTGTCACAAGAAATTCACCAACGCGCTGGTGCTGCAGCAGCACATACGGCTGCACACCGGCGAGCCGACGGAGCTCAGCCCGGAGCAGATCCAGGCGGGAGAGGTGAACGAATTCCCACCGGGTTACTCGCATCACCCGTTGGCCTCATTCCTCCCACAGGGCTTCCCACCGATTCATCCGGCGGCCGGTGCCGGGTTCCCCTTGACTTTCCCTCCGACTCGACAGCAAGCGCTGGAAAGACAGGTAGTACAAGAGAACGACATGGATTCGAAAGACGAGCCTCAGCAGCAGCAGCAGCAGCAACAGCAACAGCAGCACCACCAGCAGCATCAGCATCATCATCATCTTCATCATCAACAGCAACAGCATCATCATCAGCAACAACAACACCACCACCACCACCACCACCACCAACAGCAACAGCAGCAGCAGCAGCAGCAGCAGCAGCAGCAGAGGTACTCCGAGGAGCAGAGCGAGGAAGCAGACGACCAGGACGACGAGGAGGACGATCGCAGAGAGGACGACGACCGATGCAACGTGGTGAATCGCGGTGTAGACGTGGACGACGAGCAGGATCGCGAGAGCGAGGAGAACGAGACGCAGAAAGACGCGATGTCTCTGCCGAGCTTCTCGACCTCGTTGGCCGCCCTGGAGAACCAGGTGCGAACGATCACGACGACCGCCACGTCCACGGTGGGGAACCTCGCCGCCAGGTCGCCGCCGTTTCACCGTTACAACGGCAGCGAGAAGAGCAACAGCCCTCCGAACCCAAGCGCCCCGTTGGACCTGACACCTCGTGCCTCGTCCACCCCGGCCTCGGTCGCGTCGGTGCCAACGCCACCGCCGCAGACGAGCACCACGCACCATCCGCACCCGTTCGGCATGTTTGCAGGCCTGCTGCAGGCGGTCTCGTCGCCACCCTCCACCAGCGGCATCGGCTCCTCGAGCATAAACAGCGTCGTCAACTCGATGAACGCCGTGACACCGGGGAGCGTCTCTGCCGCCGGACCGTTGGCCTCCCTCACCACGTCCGCCGTGTTGGCCGCCACGTCCACCTACAATCCGCTCGGCCTGGCTGTCGGCGGGCCAGCAGGTAGGCGCTGCTAGCAACAGGGCGAGCTGCAGTTCCTGCTACACCTCCCGATCGATCTGACACTCTCGATCTCACCGATCCTCAACCACGCCAGTCTCTCCGACTCCGTCCGCCTGTTTGTCCAACCCTATTGTACATCCACATGTATCCCGTTTTTGTGGTGTAGCCGGACCTAGCACTCCTACCCTCCCAAGCTTTTCACACTCTCTTGTCTTTTTTTTTCTTTTTTTTTTGTTTGTTTGTTTGTTTGTTTGTACCGTGTCTGTGTTGCAAAACTTTATTTTTCCGTTTCTCGCTCTCTCTCTCTCTCTCTGTGTCTTTCTCTGTCTCTCTTTCTCTCTGTCTAACTACTCTTATCTCTCTTTCTATGTGCGATAAATGATTCTGCGGCGTACGAAACAAAAGCAACAAAAAAAAAAAAAAAAAAGAAGAAAAGAAATTCAGATAGGGCAAAAAGAAAAAAAAAAAGAAAAGAAACTAGGCAGAGTTTGCGTACACACAGATGCGAGTGTTTTTGTATCTCTTCTTTTCGGCGCAAACCGTGGTCGAAAGACCGAGAAAAAAAAAAAATCTATGGACACTTGGCGAATAATAAATAAACTTCTTTTGGAAAAATGGATTGCCGCCTGTACGATTCATTTCACTCCTTCCGTCAAACTGTCACGATGGTAAGACGGGTATAAACGTTGTGTTCTCGAGGCAGTACCGACACCGAGGATAACGATCACCTTCGGGTTCCGGAGGCTCGCGTTTGCCAACGTCTCGGCTGGCGTTTGCGCGCGCGTTTGACGATTAGATTAAAGCCCCTTCTCTTTCTTTCTCACTCATTCACTCACTCTCTCTCTCTGTCACATACAAACACACACACACACACACTCTCTCTTTCTCTCTCTCTCTCTCTCTCTCTCTCTCTTTCTCTATTTTTCTCTCTTTCTTTCTCTTTCTCTTTGGCGTTCGTGACGGATAGCTTACCGGAGAGTCGAATCGCGGTTACAAATTGCTTTCACGGACGGTAGAAGCGTGTGAAAGTGTCACGAGGCAATTGTAAAGAAGTACGATCTGTTACAGTGCGTGGAAACACCACATGTAATATCTGCTACAAGACATTTGCGTGCAATTCCGCGCTGGAGATCCATTATCGGAGCCACACGAAGGAGCGGCCGTTCAAATGCAGCATATGCGACAGGGGATTTTCCACGAAGGTAACGTAACGTAAATATTTTCTAAAAACCGTTCGTTCGATGGGATCGGGACGATCGAATTGGACGCGCTTGTTTCGAGAAAATTGTTTGCTGCTCGCCAGACGAAGACGTCGGGGAGGAATTGTGCGCAGCGACTGGATCGATGGCGATTTTTTTTTTTTTTTTTTTGTTTTCTTTCATTTCTGTCATTTTTTTTCGTTTCGAGTCGAACGCAGTTTGGAAAATCCTTTTCCCGTTCTTTCATCCTTGTGGTAAAAGTTGGTATTTAAATTGTTCAAATTTTCATTCGCGTTTCTTGCGATTACCGTCGAAACAACGTATCGACCAGAATCCCGATCGTTGCACAGTTATTCCTTCGCTCGACACGTGGCACTCGTGGCTACGTTCTGCTTCTAGAAAATGGGAAGGTTCACAGCGACGCAAACTCGCACGATATTTGCAAGTTGGCGCGTTAACGTAGTTAAACGACTAAAAATGAGAGAGAAAAGAAAAAAGGAAAAATCGTGATCGAAACACTTTCCTGTCGAGTCAAGTCGGACTTCAGGTCGGAGTCAGCTCTGTATCTGTTTTTTTCTACGATACTTTCAGAACGATGGTTCCGGGCAGCAAGCATGCATCTGTGCGTCTCAACCGTTGCCCGCTAACAGTTCGATCGGTTCGCCCGATCCTCAATTCGGAACAGCGTGCGCCAGTAGTCGAGAAAAAGCGAAACGCAGGCGGCGGCGGCGACCCGAGGATCGGAAGAGCCGGGGGCGGAAAGGAGCCGGAGGGGGGCGGGGGCTCACGCCTCTCTATCCTGCCATCCGCCTACCCCCGCTGATGTCGCCCGCCCTCGGACTTCTACCCTCGGCGCACGGCCTCCTGGTAAGAGCCTGCTGTATTTTGACAATGAAACAACAACCTTGATATAACACCACTATGTATTCATCTCGTTCTCCCGGTTTTTGCGTCTTTCTCCTTTTCTTTCTCTCTTCCTCTCTCTCTCTCTCTCTCTCTCTCTCTCTTACTTTCTTCTCTACTCTACTGTTCTAGAATCGAACAAACCTTACGTATTCTCAAAAAAGTAACGTGCCGCGCGAAAAACACAATACATACAAAGCGGTGTGATCGATCAAGCGATTGAATCGAAAACGAGGCTGTCCCAGACCTCCGAGGGTGTAACCTCAGCCATGTTCTTTCTTCCGACAGGGGAACATGAAGCAGCACATGCTGACGCACAAGATCCGCGACATGCCGCCGCACTTGTTCAGCGACTCGAAGCAGCAACACACCCAGCAGCAGTCGCAGGAGCACGAGACCTCGAGAAGCCCGATGTGCGCGGAGGACTCGAGCTTGCCGCCACCGCCGCCGCCGCCGCCGCCGCCGCCACCGCCGCCGATGCCGCCGACCTCGATGGAGCAGGGCATCGCGGTGAAACGATCCCCGCCAGAGGGGGAGCTGCCAGCGCCAAAGAGACCAGCCAGTAAGTAATACCGTCGCAAATGTCGCTCCCGAGTCAGTCTGCTTCTTCATCGAGCGCGCGCACACGAACGCGAATTCGAAACGGCTCCTGGAGGCTTCTCGCTCGCAGCAACGTTCGACTGTTTCACGCTACACTACCAGCGAATCGAAACCCGCGAGGGTAGCCAGTGTTACTTTACGTGTATGTATGTATTCCAGCTTCGCTTAATCCGTGCACTCTCGCTTGTGCTTCTCTCTGTTCACCACCACGTGCTCTCTTCCTTTGGTGGCAGGTTCCTTTTTCTCTCTTTCTCTTTCTCTTCCTTTCGTCTGAACGTTCGCCGATCATCGGCTCTCTGTCCAAAATTACACACATATACACACAAACATACGTACTTTCTCTCTTTCTTCCTTTTTTTTTCACTCTTTCTCTCTATCTCCTCCCTCTCTCTTTCTCTATCTATCTATCTATCTATCTCGAAGAAAAGGGACAAGCTTGAAAAAACCTTCGTTAAACTTGTATCAGGGTCTGTTCAGCGAAACTCTGTGTGTGTATTTGCAGGCGTGCCGAGCAAACACTTGTGCCAGATTTGCAATAAGAATTTCTCCTCATCTTCGGCGCTGCAGATCCACATGAGAACTCACACAGGGGACAAACCGTTCCGATGCACCGTCTGCCAGAAGGCCTTCACCACCAAGGGCAATCTCAAGGTATACACACATCATTTTTCCCTTTTCTATCTCTATTTATTTCTCTCTCTCTCTCTCGATGTGATATCTTCCTCTTTCATTCTCTTTCTCTTTGTGTCTTTCTCTCGTTTGTTCCCTCTTTCTCGGTTACTTTCTCTCTCGTCCGTCTCTTTGTCTCTCTCTCTCTCTCTCTCTCTCTCTCCTTCTACCCCGCTATCCTCGTGTCTCTGAATTCTCTTCGAGTTTATTCACTAACACCAGCTAGCTGCTAAAGCCGCTTGTACTAACGCTGACGCGTAACGTACAGTAAAACAAGGGGGGGAAAAAGGGAAAAGGCTCGATGAAAGATCAGCGACACCGTTGACAGGAGAGATGGCTGACAGAATCGCGTTGACTGGAGGTGCGTTTCGTTTCTGACCGTAGGTACACATGGGTACTCATATGTGGACCAACGGAGCCTCTCGGCGAGGTCGTCGAATGTCCCTGGACCTTCCTCCCCTACCCATCACCCCCAAGGACTCGGAGTTCCTCCAGCGACGGCCGGATCTTTTCTACCCGTATCTACCCGCGCCATTCCTTAACGGCGTGCAGCAGAAAGTGAGTGGTTATCGTCAACTGTCGCGTTTCTTTTGTAAAGGAGATTTTTTTTTACTCTGGCACTCGTATGTTGCGTATAAAGATTTTCTTCAAAGATGAAGGAAATTGAGCCGTTTATTTTGAAAGTGGCCCAAGTTTATTTTCCAAAAAAAAAAAAAAAAAATCAAGCAAGCTGTTTTAATATTACGTTATTATTTTCAGTTTTAAACAAATGAAGTAACTAATATATATTTAAAATCACTGAGATTTTCTACACAGATGATTATCTGGTTGATAGAACGACAGAAGATTTTTATTTTGTAAGCCTAAGCTCCCATTTGAAGAGTTTCAAATGTAAAGTGTTATTGTACAGTAAAATTTTACGAGATAACAGCTATATTTTTTTATTGTTAGAGCAGTAGTGTTCGATTAGCTCGGATAGTGATTTTTTTAAATAATAATAATTCCATTAAGTATAGAGGATTTCGTTTTTTACAAGGTTAAATTGGTTAGAAATATGTTGAATGCGATTTTTGAGAACAGAACCATATAAAAATATGTTCTATGAAACATCAACGAATGAGGATGCACTATTCAAAATTGCATTGACTCTGAATATACTACCGCGTCGATTGAGACCAAGAAACTTTAATGACGTTGAATTGTAACAGAAAATTGTAACATTTTTTTATTTCTTATTTATTATTTTTTTTATTTCTTATTTTTTTATTTTTTATTTTATTTTAAATTATTAATTTTAAAAGTGTCTCAAGCCCATTTATAGGCATGGAAAACGTGTTATTTTCTAAACAATGTATATCATACTAATTGGGTTGGTAAATTATACACCTTAGAAACACAAAAACTTTACTTATTTATTATTAAACACAAAAACTTTATTTATCATACCATCAATTATCAGTTATCAATATTTTTAAATTTATCAAAAGCCATTAAATATCTTGATTTAAAGATGAATGGACCACTTTCAATATAAACAGCTGGTACATCGAAATGACCTCGAGTAACAGACAATCCGAGTCTGACATTCGAGCAAAAACAAACGTCGCGACCCGCTGAAAGAGAGTTGACCCCTCTGCGCCGGCAACTGATTCGCGGACCATAACGAGTGACCGAACCCGTATACAATAAAATCGTCGCTTTCTCTTTCTTTTGAACTCGTCGATGCGTCACTGGATAGAAATTATTAAGGAGTAACAAACTTGTCATTTGTTTTGCCTTGCGTTACATTAAAATACATCTAAAACTGAGAAAACGTTGCAATTTGGAACAAATTCTCGACGTGCGTGGCGCAAGCGATCAAAGGGCTGCAAGCCCAGCAACAGAAAAAAAAAAAAAAAAATCACAACGCAAAATCGGGACGATTAACGATTGTTTCTCCCTTTTGTTTCTCCCTAGGTAATTGCCCCCGAATAAAGCTAACCAGTCGACGTGCATTATACTTACAGCTGAACGAGATCTCGGTGATACAAAGTAACAACGGCCTGCCGAGCCACTCGGTGGCCGCCGGCAAGTACGCCGGTCTGTTTGGCTCGGTGTACGCTGCCGGTGCCGGGTTCCCCCTGGACAAGCAACCGATGGCGGCGAGCAGCAACGGGCCGCTGCTCGACGGGAAATCATCCATCCCGTCCGGGTCGATGCTGTTCCAAACGCCGTCGCCGTCTCACTCGCCAGGCACGCCAGGATCGAACGGTAGCAGCAGTCAGAACAACAACGCGAACGTGTCCTCGTGGACGGGGGACGCTCTTCAGCATCACTTCGACAGAGAACCGCCGGCCAGGTCGGAAAGTAACTCGACACCGCCCTCGGCTCGACTACCGCCGCCGCCGGCCGCCAGGGGTGAAGGACTGGCCACGTGAACCTCGATCGACGATGACGACGACACATATCCTTCTTCCTCGAGGCTTCACGTTTCCGGTGACTGAACTCCGTCCTGGAGCTGTTGCATAGACACACATACACACACACACACGCACACACACATAGACAGACAGAGAGACAGAGAGTGGTGTGTGGTGTGTGTGCGCGAGTGCGAGTGCGAGTGCGTATGCGTGTGTATGTGTATGTGTATGTGTGTGTAAGAGAGCAAGTTTCAGTGCATTTCACGAGCCGAAGGACTCGGGAGCCGAACGTCCGACGACATATCCTTCTCGATCACCAGAGCCAGAGCAGATACCATGTTCCTATTGTCACACTAGTCTTTAAAACGCGTTCGAGAGGACCTTGCAAGGCACACGCACGACGGCTGATGACGGCCAGCGTGTCACGGTGTCATGCCTCCCCCGACAGCCCAACCAACCCTCTGGGTCCCTCTTGAGAACTGTTCCCCCTCCCCCCTGCCCCCCGCGAACACGTGCTTTCGCACCGAGGGACGACGGACGCGGTGCCTAGACTGAGTCCACGAGGGCCGCAAGACACGTGGTGCCGCGACGTCCTGGCCCTCCATACTCTGACCGTCCATGCGCGACAGTGATGGTCACCTCACTTAGGATTATCTCGTACGTTAACATTATTAGAGAATGCGCCTGTTACGGGGTATATCGCCTAATCGGTATCGCCGATTCAATCTGGGTCGGTGGTGATGGTGGTGGTGGTGGTGGTGGTGGTGGTAGTGATGATGGTGGTCTCTCTTTCGCGTTCGCACGAGCATCAACCACCTCTCCCCGATTCGAGACACAGGCGCGTCAACGTCCATCACTTCGGAGATCTCGGAATGTGTCCGGCCGGAATGCGTTCCGGTCCGCGTTCGTGTCTTTTTTAGCATTTGACTTTTGGCATTTGACTTTTAGTTCGGGCAAACGGTAACGAGGATAATTCGCGGATACCGCGGTTACGCAAGATACCCCGTACAGGGAGATATAAATAATATACATAAAGAAAGAAGATGATATATATATATATATATAAATATAAATATAAATATGAATATAAATATATATATATATAAATATATAAATATGAATATACAAATAAAAAAATATTCTATCGGTGCGAAGGGGTATGTATGAATGCGCGAGTTGTTGTATACACGTGCGAGTGTATTTTGCGTCGCTTTCTTTTTTCCGAGAGGACGTCGTTTCTAGGAGTTACTTTCGAAGCGGGCCCGGCAGCGCCCTCGCTGTGATATAAGAGGAGCAGCCTGCAATCATTTAAACCAATGTACTTATACTTTGTATCATAGTATTATTATTTACACTCGATGTACAGCACGCACCGCCGAACGTGTCCCCCCGTCGTTATTTTATACGGAAACACAGCTGACGTCGTTCTCCCCCGATACCCATCGATCTCGAGTCTTTTCCCTAGCTCCCGAACATTCTCGTTCGGTCGAACTTTATTCGACTTGTTGTTCCATTGTTCGTACACACTCAATCGATCCTCCGGTGACAGTGAAAATTCGTGTCTTTTTTTTTTTTTCTTTTTTCTTTTCTTTTCTTTTCCTCCCCTTTCTGTTTCTACGCCGAATTTTCCACGACGAGCGTTGTTGTTGGTTTGCGACGATGATTCGTTAATAATTAAAAAAAAAGAAAAAAAAAAAAAAAAAAAAGAAGGGAAAAAGTATTTAAATTGCTTCGAAAAAACAACAGCGTGAAAATTTGTGAAATTTGAAAGGAAACAACCAAACTGAAGAGAAGAATTTTTATCTCCACATCGCGTGAAATCCGGATTATATCTTCAAAAAGAGAAAAAAAAAAAAAAAATATTATCTCGAAACGCACGAACAATAATTTCTCTCGCTTGATTGAAGGCGTGTTCGCTACGAATCGTGGAACTCTAACGATAAATCAAAAAAAGTCATCGCGCGTTCGAAACCGTGACACAATATGCCAAATTCGTCAGTAACGAAGGAGAGACGTTGAAAGAGAATTGTTCCGATTAGCGTGTCATTGGCAACGGCGAGTTGCAGAAGAAAATTTGCCTCGAAATCTGAATACGACATGACTGAAGGTGCATGCATCGTGGGCTGTGCAATCGATCACGTTCGTTCTCATACTCGAAAAGTAATACTCTCGTGTATAATGGCTTTCCTTGTATGTTCTCGTACGTTTAACCACATGAAATGCGACAGAAGAAATAAATAATTAAAGGTAAGAAATAATAGGCGAGATACGATACGATATGTAAAGAGAAACGTGTAAAAAGTAACGATAGCGGCATACGTGTATCCATTTAAGCACTTTACGTAATTTATCTGATTTTTAACTTAGCTTAGGAGGTAACTTTTTAAGAGCTCCATCGACTCGAGGATAACTCTCATTGATAAGCGAGAGCGTAAATACATGTACCGCGGTCTCGACGATGGCTGACTTGCGTCAATCAAAAAAGGTTCCAAAAATGACTTGTAATTACGATCGAAGACGTTGGATGTTGGAAACTCGCCCAATTTCAGACAAAAATTTCATGCCATGAAAATTGAAACAAATATATATATATATATATTGGAAAAAAAAAGTATGTGTTCGAGAAAAATGATATATCTACAGTCTTCAAACGAATTCTTTTGCTTCCGAATTTCTTAATACTGGCGGGATAATTCAAACAGATTGCTACGTGGTCATTTCGGAGAAACTGACGTCTTCGATCTCGAAAAGTAAAGCAAACAGTTCTGTGTAAAACGAGGAACGTGTTGAACAAACGGCTCAATGAACAGAAGGTAAAACGAACGATTTTTAAATATTCTTACGGTGTATGAGAATCGAGTCGACGACTGTAGTGATCCGAATGAAATATTGAATCCACATTTTTATCGGTAATCTCTTCTCTTACGTTCGAGTCGTGAAATTCGTTGAAAAGCATATCGAGACAAACGTACGTACGTATCCGTGCGGGGTTCATGCGTTCATTTCGTAAAAGTAATCGTATTGGATAATTGCCAGGAACGATGATTAATAGCTGCGACAATTCATGCTGCAAAATAGACGGATAATAAATAACTTTCGATTCAGCCCGCAGGTATGGAATGACGAATTGAACAAACAACAACACTGAAATTGTAACGCGTAAAATAAATTCACGTTGAAAGGAAGGAAATGATGCTGGGAGAGAGCGTTCGAGAGTTTGAAGGGTAGTTTTTAGAAAGAAAAAGAATCAAAAGTCTCTTTCGAGAGCGGCGCTCGTATACACATATACATGTATACATGTATATAAACACTGCTGTAAATAACAAACGTACGATAAGCGTAAAAAATGTCGGGTTAGAGAAGTCGATGTAAATCGTTAGTGTGCTATTAAAAATGTCTCGTAAGTTAAGTGGAACGTTTACACGTTTGAAGAGTGCAGATGTCTCGCGTGCTTGCACAATGATCGTTTTTAAATTAAGAAAAAAAAAAAAAGAAAAGAACAGAACAGAAAGAAAAAGATGGGAAAGGGGGCACGGAAAGGCTGGCAGCTATTTCCCGATTGTAAGTCCTGTGAAGTTGTCCAAAACAAAGTATTGCTTGTACGATCTTAGGTTTTTCTGTACATATTGTATAATCCATGTATAAACACGATTCTTGCTAGTTGCGAAACCTGTCTCATTGTAGTTAAATTACGTTAAATTACGAATCATTATAACTATATCACTTCAATAATAAACAATTATTATGAGAAGTTTGAGTTGCATTTGGTGTTTCCATTTTCGTTTTGATACATGGAGATTAATATTGCTGTTGATTTGCTCTGTGAAATGTCAATGTTCTTCGTACACATAATGGTTGAATACCATTGCCGCGGATTAGAAAGTTCGCGATTTAAAATTTACTTTCGACCCGGTTCGCGTGCGCTCTACTTTACCAGCCGTCGAATACATTTGCGCCGAAACAGGTGTGCATTCCTATTATATCAACTGTCTGTGATACAGACTCGCTATCTCATCAACATATGTTACACTATCGATGGAAGGTAGATCGATCAATAAGTAAGGTAAATTAATTACAAATAATCTTAAACTCGATGCAACATGTTGAGACAAAATATTCGTAAAAAGTGTCTATTATTAAAGTAAGAATGCTTTTGTATTTCACTTTCCACAGATTAGTTTTGTTATCCAATTAAAATGTTCGTTTTATCACGTTTCAATTCCATTTAATCACATAATTTTTTTCAAATCGTTTCTCAAGCAATTTGTGCTTTGCAAACGATTTTTAAATCACATACTTCCTCCGGTTATCTGACCGGAAATTTTTCACAGTAAAAAGGAAAAAAGTTTGCCAAATGTGTGTATATCATGTTAGAGATAATACGCAGTTCCGTTATAAAAAAACTGATAGCACCGGAAATACAATTGAAGACCAAAGAAAAAAGGAAAAAAAAAATGCTACATCTTATTTCCGATAAACTAATTGTTATATTTCGTCTTGCACTTGCAATGAGAAATTCTATCTTTTATTAAAGATGAGATTTAACAGAAACTTCACATCGGAGGGAGAATTGATTTTGAGACGACGTTATTTTTGGCGACAAAAGGTGATAAAAAATTGAAATCAGCCCGGAATTCACGTAAATCTATCAATGGGAAAGCAACGCGCAAATCGATCGCGAGTCAAACGTTCTCGATCAAAGCTCGATCCATTTGACGGTTCTCTCCCGACCGAGAGACGAACGATTCTGATCGTTGAACGAGCGAGATTCGTTCTCGGGCTCATTTTCGCGATTAGATAGACTAGTTGTCCGTCTTGGTGGGCTATTAAGCCGGTGCTGGACCAAAGCGAGAGGAAACGGCTGTTAACTGTCCGGTGGCGAGCTATCGCGGAGGTGCAGAAGAGACGGTGAGCGCGGGCGCGCACCGCCGCGTCTATCGACCAGATTCTCTCGTCTCTCCTCCTCTCGTTTCCTCGCTGCCTACGGCCCTTGTATGCATTCCGCTAGAATCCCAGCCACGGCCACGGCAACGGCAACGCCTCCTCGTCACTGCCCTAAAAATCATCCGGGAATTGGGGACTGACGTCGGTCCCCACGTGGCCACCTGGAGAACATGAGGAAAAGAAGACTGTACACCCTCTGATGACTCTGCTCCCGTTCCCGGACTGTCATCTTTACCATCACATCGAACTGGTCCAAACGCCAAACGCTGCTCTCGCCACGTTGCCTCGTCACTCTGTGTCTCGTCATGTCAAGAGCAAGTTCTGCCGCCCTCGAATTCTAAAATCATCACCGCCGTACCACCACCGTTGTGCCATCGTTTGCCAGTTGCATCGACATTGTTCCATCGTTTCGATCACGGTGTCCCGAGGATCACGTTGTACGCGGAGCAGTGGCAAAGTGTGAACAGCCGCAATGACGTGACACGCGACGTAATGATCGCTTGCGATTTTTGGCATCCGACCGTGTTTCGTTTGTATATGCAGTTGTTCGGTGAGTTCGATCGGCTGGAATTCCTTGCAGGGAATTGGACAGAGACGTGTGTCTCGCCCGTCGAAGGGAAACACCACCGGATGGGATTGACGCGTCAGGTCTGACCTGTTTTCGAAAACAGACGGGGAGGAGATGATGGTAACGGCCACGGAGCGAGGGCAGCGAGAAACTCGGCTCGGATCACCACCCTCTCATTAAAATGCATCGAAACGACAACTTCGTTACATTAAAGTGCACTGAATTGAAACCTTCCTGACGTTAGACGACGTCGAATTGAGGCGTTCAGTGAGCCGTTAAACTGTGTCAAATTGAAAGATCGACGAATTTCCCTGATAGACCATCGCCAACTTCGTACAAACATCGCAGAGAATATATGTACATATATACATACATATATATTTATATATATATATATATACACATATATGTATATATATACACACGCGCGCGCGCGCACACACACACACACGTCTGTACATACTTATATCGTTTAGTTTTAGACCGAAAGTATTTTTTAAAAGGGGACGAGTAAATCGATTCGATTTGCTCCGGTAAAAATCTTTCAAAGCTCGGTAGGAAGAATATTTCGAACTGCAAATTTGCCGATCGAGGTACTCGCTCGTGAAGGAGACGTCAAGAAGCACACACCCTCGTTCGGCCTGATATTTCCTGCTTCGTCGAAGAGACCCCCGCCCCCCGTTCGAACTCCAAGAAGAAACGATCTCCCAGGTGTAATCGATCATGCCGATGTATCTAAATGCAGCTGCTCGCAAGAAGCAATTGACGAACCGGTTGTTGTCAAATCGCGGCCAAGTCGGGAAGAGTTTCGCTACGACGATAGAAACGTGTTAAGAAGCTTGAATGAAATTTCTTCAACGATGCCTGGACTTGGGATCATTTCGATAGAGATTGACGGTGTAGAGAGTGAAGGAAACAGAATCAAAGGAGCCCATCGGTAAGCATTGGCAATCGTTTCCAGAATTAGCGAAATTGGAATTTTCTCTCTTTCTTCTATCTTTTGTCTAATCTCATCTGTTTCTATCCCCTTCTTTTTTTTTTTTTTTTTTACTTTTCTATTCTTGTTTGACTTGAGATGATGGGATACGAATAATAATGTATTGTCGAGCTCTGTCTATGCGGCGAGTTGTGTTATGTTTTGCATTAATTCGAATATTGCAGCTCTATGGGCAGGTACAGCCGCAAATTGCAACCGTTTAAATCTGTTCCAATGACGTAACGATAATTTGAGGCGTATATTGCGATAAGATTTTTGCACCACATGCGCATGTATCCACGGTGTCTTTCAATCATACAAAAGTGGCTCGGAAGAAAGGTTCCTCTGGCATGTGTGATCATTCCCAAGACGAGGTAAGCCACCCAAACATCCTTATCTTCGCCTCAACAGTAAACCTTAGAAATCCCGTAATTCCAATAACAAACATGTGTATTACACTCTAAATAGCGAAATTATTAGAAAACCATAACGCAAACTTTTGCAAAATCAAACCAATTTCGTTTGTTCTCTTATTCTCGTAACTAAAGTAATTTTGTCGGCACGTTTCGTGACGTCAATTTAAAATATACAAGCGCGAAGGGAAGATGATTAAACAATTTTGAATGGCTGTTAACTTTCGGAATAAAGAATGGTGGATCGATTCAGTAGTATAGTATAGTATATATATTGTTTGCTGTGTCTTTGGACCAGAAATTTTAGGACAGTTTTTATATTAATGGTATTAATAAAATTGAGAAATTATTAAATGAAAATTATTTTCAAGAGCACCCTCATTTCTTTGACGCGGTAAATAATCCCTCTGTTTACGCGAACTTGGGCGCAGCTTCGATTTATGCGATCTCATTTCACGCTGTTGTTTTTTCTTTTTTCTCATCCATTATTGGTAATTACTCTTTGCGCGATAGAGAAGAAGCGATAGTCTAGCTCAGTAAAATACCAACGTACGATTATCATTGATCTTTTTGTGAAAATATACGTGAAATAAATCTTCTTGTAACTTGTGTAGGCTATGTTTTTCAATACTTTCTTTTTTCAGTACTTTTACGATTTTCTTCCACGTAAAAAGAATTTCGTGGCTGATCCGCGTAAATCGAGAAATAAGTATAGTTACAACGAACGATAAAAATTATTTATCATTTCATAAATAAATGAACGTCGGTATTCATCAAGTAGGTGGATATATCGAATAACTTGACAGACACGCATAGATAAATTATCTATATAAAACCGAAATTAATCTCTACACTACTATTATCAGTCAAAGTTATAAATCTTTTTCACTTCGTGCCTTGCATCAATGCACTAAAGAACACGTGTCGAGATGACTCTAGTGCTTGAGTTATCACCTGCAACACAGTGATAAAAAAAAAGAAAAAAGAACAATACGCGTTAAAAACAATCCACGATCGAATCTATTTATTTAAATGATAATTTTTATATCCAGGTACTATTTCGTGGCGGTAAAACAACGCTAGATAATGAGCGTAGCGTTTTCAATTTTGAGTTTGATAACAAAGTATACAAAAGCCGGCTGCGGCTACGAAAATGGTTAATAGGACTCTTGGTTTTCTTATTTGTATCGCTAATTATAATAAACACATTCAACACGGATCAGTTTCGAGCGGCACGGTATGGAGCCATTATCAACGACACTTCGCAAGGTATTTTTTCCTTTTTTTCTTTTTTTTTTTTTTCTTACGATCTATTTATTAAACATATCCATAAATATTTTACCTTTTCGGTTTTTCTTTTTCTTTCAATCAATCAATTACCATCAATTGATCGCTGATTAATCATACCGATGAATGCTTACTTTATTTCCAGAGAGCTACGTAGAATTGAAGTCTTACTTCGCGTCCATAGCCAATTCTGGTTTCGTGGTACGCAACAAGGGTTGTCGAATTCCAGCGATGGACCCTTTCGATTCAGCGGTCACACGATTTATCGAAAAGGAAAAGCCGCTTGTTTGCGAACACGGAAGTCATTTGCCGCTGGTCGACTCGAACAACACAGCGTTGTACATAAACGCAAACGCGATCGGCCATTTTTACAACAATTCGGAGGAGATT
The DNA here is from genome assembly GCF_011392965.1 of Frieseomelitta varia. Taxonomy (NCBI): domain Eukaryota; kingdom Metazoa; phylum Arthropoda; class Insecta; order Hymenoptera; family Apidae; genus Frieseomelitta; species Frieseomelitta varia. The sequence continues at coordinate 140,911 of NW_025110550.1, forward strand.
GATTGCTGCTGGAGGCCGTTCTGGCGAATGAAAAACGAGGATAACATTGTTACGTCAGTAAGACTGATCAATCTTATTCCTATCGATAATGAGACCAGTCCCTTTTAACTTCTTTGGGTTATTTTTAATTTTTGTAAGAAAATGCTTTGCCAACGCAAATCTAATAATAATAACAATCGTTTCTCTATCTGATTCGAAGGCATTCAATTCAAGTGAATGTGGTTAATTCCAACTGCCTTGTATTTATACAGGTACAGTAACGAGTGTTTCAAGTTCAAAAATTCGACGGCTGTGAACACCGAGTTCGTGAAAGTAGAATGCTCGCGGAACAATGAGATGATATACAAGGATTATCACGCATTCGTGCCTCGTTTCCGCTCGGTGGAGAATAAATGCAAGAAAGCCAGAGCGGCCAGCTCGAGGGACGAGCATCTGAGCGTGTTGATAATCGGCCTCGACTCGATCTCTAGATTGAACTTTCATCGAATGATGCCGAATACTGTTCGCGCGTTGCAAGAGCTCGAAGCGGTGGAACTGTTGGGCTATACCAAAGTAGCTGATAACACGTATCCGAATCTAGTGCCTGTCTTAAGCGGCTTGTCCGAGTCAGAATTGCACGATTTATGTTGGCAAAATAAAAACAAACCATTCGACGACTGCCCATTCATTTGGAAAAATTTCAGCGCATCCGGTTATCGGACGGGCTTCGGCGAGGACGCCTGCGGCATGACCATCTTCAACTATCTGAAACGTGGTTTCCGGGCTCAACCGACTGATTACTATCTGAGACCGTTCTGTATCGCATCCGAGAAGGACATCGGCAACACGCACAAACTGAACGCGAATCTCTGCGTGGGTACCAGAAAGACGTTCGAAAACCTGCTGGACTATGCGAAGAAAATCGCCTTGCAATTCCACAGGGACCCGTACTTCGCGATGGTCTGGCAAGCAAGCTTGACCCACGATTTCTTCAACTATCCGCAGTTGGGTGACACCTCCTATTGCAACCTGATCACCTATCTGTCCAGCCAACGGCTGTTGAATCAGACAGCGTTGATAGTGATGAGCGATCACGGGATGAGATGGGGAAGCTTCCGGCAGACTTATCAAGGAAGAATGGAGGACAGCCTCCCGTTTGTGTTCGTCGTGTTGCCCCGATGGTGGAGGGAAAAGTATCAAATAGCCTGGGCGAATTTCCGGAGGAACACGCGGAGCCTGACAACGGCGTTCGACTTGCACGAGACCCTGATCGACATGCTGCATTCCGAGAGCCTGGAGGAGACGCGTCTCAAGGCTCGATTCAAAGCGATGCCGAAGAACGACAATTTGCCTCGCGGTATCAGCTGGTTCTTGCCAATTCCCGACTACAGAACCTGCTCCATGGCGGGTATAGCCAGCCACTGGTGCATGTGTCACAACAGCTACGACGTACCCCCGGAAGACGGGAGCCTTCGGGACAAGGCGGTCTTTCTAGTCACGGAGTTGAACAATATGCTGAAGAAATTCGTGCAGTGCGCAGTATTGAAACTGAAGGAGATCAAAGCCGCGAAAGCATGGAGGAGCGAGGAAGGTGAGAAGAGCCAACTGGTCGACTATACAATCACAATTCAAACAGAACCTGGTGACGCGATATTCGAGGGAACGATACGATACAGAAGCGAGGACAAGACTAATAAATTGGTGGGATCAGTTAGCAGACTGAACGCATATGGCAAACAAAGCGCCTGTGTCGACGAATTCAACATGAGGCTATACTGTTACTGTTTGTAGCTCGATTTGTTCTCTTTTTCTTTTCTTCTCGTTATCATTTCTTATCACTTTTTGTTTCTTTTCAATTTCCTCGAAACATTCTAGAAACAAATTTACCTTGACAACAACAATATCGTAGGTTTTAGTTAAATTAATGCGACGCAGTAGCCAGTATACTGGTACAAAGAAAAGTTACACTGTGATAAGATACTTGCTTTAAAAATACGATTCACGATGGTTTCGTGCTTAACAAATTAAACGTCAGCCAGTAACAGTAGAATGTTGTTTTTATTGTTAACAGCAGTAAAATACATAGTGATGGAGTAATGAACGTAATAAATAAGCAAACGTAATTGGCGCGGTGCAGCGATATTATTTAATTTATATGTACCGATGTCTAAAAATGCAATTATTGCAGACGCGATTTTTTTATATTGCAAAGCCAAATTTTCCTCTTGCTAAATTGCAAGAATACTTAAATATGATACGACGTTTGATTTGTTAAGCATACCGTGAACAACTTTAAACTATGTAAATCTAAAGAAAGTCCTAATACTAGTATTTTAATTATTAGACGCGACTTGTAAACTTTCTACATTTAGTTCTTTCTATAATAGTATGTATTAAATTAAAAATATTGATCAAGTAAAATTGATTCTGGCTTTAAAATCTACCTAAAGATTGAATTAGCTTTGAGCTCAAACTATCTTCTTATGATTGTAGAAAAATTATTTTCCGAAGGATTTATTAATAACTTTTGTATGTACACACACAAAATTATATATATATATATATATATATATATATATATAATTTTCTTAAATTTAAATAGAATGACGTAATTTGAATACTTACTTGCTATTTGTGTTTCACAAGGAAACAATTATTATAAAAAATATAAAATAATTTGTTTATTATCTTGAGATAACTAGGAAATAGACAAGTCACATTATTGGTCTAATGATACCCGACTTAAGAATTTGTAAAATGTGCTAATTCGTTTAGAAAAATATTTACTATTTATGCATATGACTATTTTTCATTAGGACTACGAAATCGTTCAGTGATTTTAGTTCAGTGCAAATGATTTTTACTTGCAAACAAAATGAAGTTCACTATTCAATAGAATTAAAATCGGTTCTACGTGAAATATTTGTGCACTAACTTTTAATATGATTGTAACATGAATCGGTGACGTACTTGAGATAATTATATAAACTGAATGATAAATTAACAAAAACTACAGGTGTAAGTACATTAGAATTATGATAAAAATACAAAAATTATAATTTATTTGTGGCCTCCATTTTATCAAAGATTCTAAAGTTACTATTCACAAGGCAACAAAACATTACAACATATTGTGTTGTATTTGATGAAAGAATTATACTTACTTAATAAAAATTTGAAATGCAAGTTAAATGATTGTATAATCCTTATTTCTTATTGATGACGGATGGTGTCGTACATTTTATTGCAAATAATATCAATAGAAAAATTGTAATACAATAGTTTGCTAATTGTTTGTCTTTGGATACTAAGTCCAATATTTAAAAACTATTTAAATGCAAAATTTCTGTTCATGTAAAACACTCATACATCACCCACGCATGTTAAAGAAAAAATAACTTATTTTTTTAAATAAACTACTTAACCATTGCTGACATCCATATAAGTAATTGGCAATAATGTATGTGACCAGTCTCTTAAACTCAAAAAGGAAGTACGTGTTGCAATGGTTATTACGTTTGCTACATGTATTCACTTCTACTAACCTCATGGCTGGTTACCAAACCTGTTGGTATTCATATTTCAAGGAAGCGAAAACACCACTTGATATAGAAACACACAGAGTTAACACACACACCTTAGTTGTATGCACTCTTTATACTCTCACTTTGTACATACATTGCACTTAAAGTTCTTAATTTCCTCTTATTCCATTATAAATTCGATTTACAGAACCTTGTTGAAGTAAACTTTTTATTTCTGAAACAGACAAACACAAAAAAAATTAATTATCATAAAAAACATTAAGTATAATTTAACTAAACTAAACTAATTTACCTTCTTTCTGTGTATCAGTGAATTCTGTTTCAGGGAATGCAACGTCAAATGTAATATATAAAGTTCCATGAAGATTATTGTTTTCATAATTAGGCATTCCTTCTCCTTTTTTTCTAATACGAGCTCCTGGTTTGGTTACTTTATCTCTCTGAATAGTCACTTTGTGACCATCTAAATGTTCTATATCCATTTTAAAACCTATCAATGCATCTTGCATAGATATAGTAACATTTGTGTATAGATCGTCACCAATTCTTTCAAAGACTGGATGTGGTTGGGTTCGTATCTTTAAAATTAAATCTCCAGGTTCCCCGTCCAAATGTGGTTCACCTTCTGCTGTAAATTTTGTCTCCTGTCCATCTACCATACCAGGTTCTACTTCAACCTCCAGTACACGTTCTTCAGTAACAAATTTAACATTTGGACATTCTGAACAAACTGATTGTTGCATCATTTGAAATCTTCCATTCCCTAAATTACGAGTAACTAATTCTTGTCTGCAATTACACTTTCTTGTTCCTTTTGCTGCCTTCGCAACTGGCTTATTTCTTGTTATCTGGAAGGGTAATTTCCCATTTCATACTCAATTTATCCAATTCATATTTAATTAAATGTAAAATCTTACCTCTATAAAGTTTCCACTATACAATTCTTCTAAAGTAACTACTAAGTCTATTATAATATTGGAACCTTTAGGTGTTTCTTGCTGATGTTGAGACTCTCCACCAAAGTGGAAGCCAAAATCACCAAAAAAACTTGCAAACGGATCAGCATTGTTCATCATGCCATCCTTCTTTAAACATTCTTCTCCACATTTGTCATACATTTCTCTCTTCTCATTATCTGAGAGGACCTCATAAGCTGCACCTAGATCTTGAAATTTCTGAGAAGCATCTGGATCATCTTTATTTTTATCAGGATGTAATTCTTTCGCCAACTTTCTGTATGCTTTCTTTATTGCATGTTGGCTTGCTGTCGATGGTATGCCTAAAATGGCATAAAAATCTCTCCTGCAAAATACATATATATATATATATATATATGCACACTTTAATTTCTATTTGAAATATATCATATACAATAAATACCCCAAATTAAAAGCCTAGATTCAAAATCAAACACGTGAATATATAGTTAAATGTTTTTTTTTTTTCTTTTTTTTTTAATAGAATTATTATTTGGAAATGCAAAAAAACTAAAATCATTCAGCAAATTTGCTTATAATTCTATTTAATGCATTCTATGTTAATAGCTCGCGACGCTTTGAAAAGTATAAGAGGTTATAATATTGTAATAAACAAATATCTTCGATATATAAAATAATTGACTTTTATAGACATTAATGGTATATTTTACTTACCCTGCCACAGTTAATATTACAAATATTGTTAAATTTATGAATAACGACCAAATCAATTTTATTGCTGCCATTCTAGCAGACGTTATTCTACAACTTACAACAAACATCGGAGCTTAGATCGTGGATGCTCCTGATTGGTGCGTCGAATTCAATTTATCCAATTTCGAACAACGATAGATGAATTCTTTGGCGCGTACACATATTCCACGAAAGCGCATAGATTTAACTCTTATCAATAAAATATGATTGGTCCAATTCAATGTACTTATTTGTTCAATGAATAGAATGTGTATCGACATGAAACAGACGAAATGTTATATAGAAATATTTTAAAATTATTTTACTTTACTTGCAAACAATTGGTACTGGTATAAAAATTTCAACTAATTGCATATTAAGTTATTCCGTTGAAAATTACGCTTAACAATAAAAATCTATCCCCTCTCTTATATAGCAGAATGATATAGTAGAATGATCATGTGACAAATCATCTCGGGTATCAGTGTCGGTTACAGTTTATGCTGTAGTTAAACGTAGTATGTATGTATATAGGTTTTATGGTATGTGTTGTTGAAACAAGTTTCGACATTGTAATAAGGAAATCATTAGTTTAATCATGTCAATATGTAAATTCCCTCGAGTACTCTTGCAGGAAAGTTCAGTGAAAGAGATTCAGTCGCGAATCACATGACGAAAGCGTTATTGACCAAAAACACTATCATCTGAAGTAAAATACCTTTAGGTTATGCACATCAGTTTATCTGTCAAACATCCCACAAAATGGAGAAACACATGCATTTATGGAGAGGTGTTGATAAATTGTCATACACCTTTGGCGATCAACCAAATGGCATAATTTGTAGATTGGTCACCATTAAAGATCACATTTTTGTAGCAACAACTACCAATAATTTGTATTATGGAGAGGTATCATTTTTGGAAAACAGCCCTCCGTCATTAGTTTTCAAAAGGGCTCAATTTGATGTGATTGACATAGCATGCAATTCGGATTATTTATTTATTGTAGATAATAATGGACATGTTTTGAAAGTAAATCCTCAGGATATGAGCGTGATAGATACAATAATTCTAAAAGAAGAAGTTAAGTGTTGCAGCCATGGGTAGGTTTCATCGAATTCTCATATACTTTTAGATAGAATATTAAAATAATTTATATATATATACCATTGCAGATATAAACAAGAAAATGAGATTGTCAAAGTAAAATCAATAGCTGTTAGTGATCAAGCAACATTATTTGTAACAGAAAATGGACAACTTTGGGCTAGTGGAAATCAATCTCAAATAGATATTAATAGCACTGAGCCTAGAAAGGTGAAATTTTTTGAGGGCAGGACTGTGTCCGCCATTGCATGTGGTTCAAATTTTAATGTAGTTGCTGTAAGGAAACCAGCAAAGGCTTTGAAAGATGATACTGATAGTGAGAATGAATTAGAAGAGGAAGTTTTTGTTAATTCGTGTCCTCAGTGTCTAAATACTGTACTATTAAGTCCTACAAGTTTAACATCATCCGATACTTGTCCTACGGGGCTTCATGTACAGCAATTTAGCGAAGATCACTCAACCAATTCTATTAGTGCTTTATCTGTTGCTAGTAAAGAACAAGAGACTTTATTCGCAGAAAACAATAAGAAAGAGAAAATTTCTGAAGTGGTAGAGAATGGAGAACTGGGTGCCAATAATTCTGTTGATTCTGGAAAAGAAGAAAAAAGAAATGTTATTTTTATAAATACAGAGGCTGCAAGGCAATTTTTAACCAGACAATTATCTTGGGTTTCATCTTATGGAAGTGTTAAAGAAGACATACCTTTGGAAAACATTGAAAAACCAACTAGACTAATAAAACAAAATGTATCTAATGTAGCTAATTTAGTATATGAAGGAGTGAAAAACGTAGGAGGCAAAGTTGTTACATTATCCAGGCATATGAGTGGAAGTTCAGATATAAATGAATTTAAAGATGATAGTAGTGAACATTTAGAACTAGGAGAGGAATATCCAAAACCCGCTGCTACTAGTTTGGCATTAAGTTTACGTTGCGAAGAATTTCCTTGGTCATCAAGTACTGGTTCCTCTGAGCATGAATTGTCTCAGCAAGGATTAAATGAAAGAATCAATACATTAACTCGTACTGGTAACAGTATACTATTTACTGAACTTTGGACATGGGGTGATATACAATATGGACAGTTAGGTACAGGGGATATTGTTAAACGCTCACGACCTATTTTGGTAGCAAAACTCAGTAATACTGGACTTATAAAAATTTCATGTGGCGCATTTCACATACTTGCCCTGACGTTAGATGGAAGAGTTTTTGCTTGGGGCAGAAATAACCATAAACAGGTGACATTAGAACCAAATGTATATCAAAGTGCACCTCGTTTATTTACTACAAAGTTATTTTCAAATGAAAGAGCCAAAGACATGGCAGCTGGTAGTTTTCATAGTTTAGTTATGATGCATCATGGTTTGTACTTTATTGGGCAGTCAAGGTAAATAATTTAATTATGAAAAGTATTAATAAGAAATGAAAGTTCTATTTGTTCACAAAAGCTGTCATGTGGTTTCAGTAAAACTGGTGAAATGTTTCAACTTGATATTGAGACAAGCAATAAATGTAGTCCTCAGCAAATTTTCAGTTCTGGTAACTACAGTTGTTGTTCTGTAATAAATGAACCTAAAATAAATATTTCTGAGGACTTGATAAGTGATCAAATTTTCTTGGAAGAAATACTGATTGTTCATCAAAATTTAATTAAGCCATTCCAAAAGAAAGGTGGTGCCATGCAGGAATCAAATGTTTATGAAACTTTATGTCGCTGTTATACTGAATTATTAAGTTTTAGTGTATTAAATGTTATTAGTTTATGGGATTATTTTAATCATATTGGTGAAGCATATGAAGTGACAGTTATTGCTAATGTTGAAGAATATATTACTGTATATAAATATTATCTAAATGCAGTGTGCGATGTCATTTCTTTAAGTGGATTTACATATATTGCAAAAATAATTGAAATACCTCAAGTAATAACAAATTTATTTATGGACAAATTAAAGAGTAATGAAACAAAAAAAGTTTCTGATGAAACTATAATTACAATGGCATTACAACATCCATTACGTAAATTAAATAGGTAAATATATTTAAATATGTATACAAAGTAGTAATAATTTTCATCATTCTCTAAAATTAACAATAAATATCATATAAACGATAAGTATCAGTTATTAGTTCTCAATATGAATTGAAGATGAAGTTACTTCAAAAATAAATATAAATATCTTGAATACATTTATGAAGAATGATTTACTATTTTCTTATTTATGATAACAGACATCATCTTTGTACAGATATAAAAATATGGTTCTAAATTTGATGAAATGTAATGGTACAAGAATGGGTGTAGAACGATTGCAAGAAGCTTTAATAAAGTGGGAACAAATATGTGATGATCAAGAGAAACAACAAAAGGAAGCCGAAGCAACTAAATTATTTTGGGAAAGTTCTGGGAAACTTGGGGAATTGTTAAGATCTCCTGATAGAAGGCTTATTAGAGAGTCACGAATGCATCCATTGTCAATACTTAACTCTGGCAGATTTTCTACACATTGGTTTGTTTTATTAACTGATATATTTATCCATGTTACTGGTACATCTCATGTGGTACATCCACTTAAAACACTATGGGTGGAACCTTTACCAGATTCTGAAACAGTACAAGTAAGTATGTTAAACTTTTGTAAAATTCAGACATAAATGTAAATTTTTTGTATTTGTATATCTATGTTTTAGAATTCTATATCAATAGTAACTCCAGAGGATACGTTTGTGTTATATACTCCAACACCTTCTGAACGCAATGAGTGGTTATACGTTTTACAAAATGCCATAAAATGCAGTCTACAAAGAGTTATTGGACATGTACCTCCAATAGTACGTTCTAGCTCATTTTCTTTCACAAAGCACAGTGTTTTCAAAGATGCAAAATATACTGGTTCGTAAGTCGTATAACAATTATTGTATACCACGAATTTTAATCGTGAATATTACATAGTATACATAATATAAATATATATTTGTATGTTAAGTATAATATTTTAATACATATGCATAGTATGTTTTATTTGGATATATAGGACGATGGCTGAATGGTAAACCGCATGGTTCTGGAAAATTAGAATGGTCTGATGGACGAAAATATGCAGGACAATTTCACAAAGGTGTTATTCATGGTATTGGTAAAATGGAAATTCCATCTCAAGGTATATACGAAGGGCAGTGGAAGGATGGTCAACAAAATGGATATGGAACAATGAAGTCAGTTTTTAAATAACAATTTAAATTTTGATTATAATTTTATATAATGTATAATATTTAAAAACAAATGGAAAATATTCTAGATACAATAATGGAGACTTTTATGAAGGATATTTCAAAGATGGATTACCACATGGTCATGGGGTTAAAAAGGAAGGGCATTTTATGGCATCTGTAGCATCTGTTTACATTGGAGAATGGGCTGCAGGTGTCAAACAAGGATATGGAATTATGGACGACATTATGACAGGTATTAATTATTAGCCTAATTAGGAGCAGAAAGAAAATAACATTTCTGTTCTAGTAAAATTAAACTCTTTCCTACATAAATAAATATTGCTTAATTAAACTGTATATTTATTTCAGGTGAAAAATACTTGGGATCATGGAGTAATGGCATGAAACATGGTTGTGGTTTAATAGTAACTTTAGATGGTATTTATTATGAAGGAGTTTTTATGCAAGATGTTTTAACGGTAAATAATTAAATATAATTAGACGTCCGATAAATATAAGCTTAAAATATTGAAATAAAATATTTCTGATAAAAGGGTCACGGAGTCATGGTGTTTGAAGATGGTACTCATTACGAAGGTGAATTTAAATCAGCTGGTATTTTTTATGGTAAAGGTACTTTAACTTTTACAAGTGGCGACCGATTAGAGGGTAATATGAACGGTGCATGGAACGAAGGTGTAAAAGTTATTGCAACATTGCATATGAATAAAGCTAGTGGAAATGTACAAACTAATTCAAAACCAACGTAAGTAATTTACTGTGAGTAATATTTATTGTGTAATTTAAATTTACTTATTATATATTATATAATGTAGATCTTTTGGCAAGTTATGTGTATCACCAGATCAAAAATGGAAAGCTATATTTAGACAATGTTATCAACAACTTGGTGTACCTGAACCAGGTTCGAAAATTACAGCTATAACTGATAAGTTTACAGAAACGCAACGTGTTTGGCAAAATATTGCTAGCATAATAACTAAGTCACATCAAAAAGCTTTGCAACGAAAAAAACTTTTGACATTTACTAATACTAGTAAAGAGAAAAATAATGAAGTGATTGATGAGTTAGATAAAATTCCCGGTTTTGGAAGAGATAAACTGACGGTTCAGAGCTACAGTGAAATTCACAAATACTTAATTAAAGCATTTGATAGTTCACATCATCCATTAGGAGCACTTTTAACAGAAGTTGCTGCTGTATATACAGCTACGTACGGCGGTGTAAGAGTTCATCCTTTATTACTCAGTCATGCTGTATCTGAACTTCGTAGTATTACTTCAAGAATATATGAAATAGTTATTCTATTATTTCCGGCATTACCACGAGGTGGAAAAGAATATGTATTGGAAACAGACAGTGAAGAAGAAGGGTACGTTTTAATTAATTATCTTTATAATTCATTATTTATTTATTTATTATATTTATATCATGTCATGTTTCCTTATTTTAACTTACTTTATCAGTCAAGTTATAAGCGCTGCAGCAATACTTCATCCAATATTGCTACCTCGTGTGCATTCAGCACTTTTTGTATTATACGCTTTACATAATAAGAAAGAAGATGATGCCTATTGGGAAAGATTAATGAAATGGAACAAACAACCTGATATAACGCTAATGGCTTTTTTGGACATCGATCAGTGAGTAATATTATTAAAGATATAGAACGCCATGATTATTATATTTTGTATAATTAATTAAATTACCACAACTTTAGAAAATTTTGGAAGAATACAAACGTAATGAACTTAAACGAAAACGGACTACCGTATCAAAATGAGCCGTACTTCAGCGAAGCAATAGAGACATTACAACAATTGAAAACCACGTTCTCTCCATTAGAAAAATTATTAGTCGTTAGAAACACATTTGAACAAATGACACAAGTAAGCTAACTTCTTTAATATATATTATTATTTATTTATTATTAGTATCTTACACATTTTTTATGATAGGCAGTTCAGAAGCAATTGGGAACTACATATTTATGGACAATGGATGAATTGTTTCCTGTCTTTTGTTTTGTTGTTGTCCGTGCTAGTGTATTACAATTAGGCAGTGAAATACATTTTATAGAAGATTTTATGGAGCCTTATTTACAAAATGGAGAACTTGGAATTATGTTCACTACTCTTAAAGTAAGATATTTTCGTGAAAAATTATTTAAGATTTTAAAATTTAATCAATAATTATATCTTTTAGGCTTGTTACTATCAAATATTACAAGAGAAAATTAATGTGGGTGACTGAACATGACAAAATAATTTTCATAAGTAAATAATAGCAACTTATAATACATTATTAATAAAACAAATACATGCACATATGCCACAAAACAGTACCTCAAAGTCTAACATTTAATTAAAGTAATATAGTAAAATGAATCATTTGTGCATCATGACTGTTAAAAGTGTAATTAAACTTATTTATTGTAACTAATAAAAATTAAAACTATGTATAACAGTAACCGATTGTCAAGTCGTAATAATGTAAGTAGTGAAATTACGTATCATGTCCTATAAAAATATTAATGTACAGTGTATATACATTTAGGACAAATTTATTTGTCTGTGTTAATTATTTCTATATTAATCTTGTTTCCAGAAGATAAATATAAACTAAATGTTCACAGGAACAATCATATATTTAAACACTGTTATAATTTTAAGTATTACTTTTTTTTTAAGTTCAATTTTAATAAGCATTTATTTATTATTGTGTGAAATTGTCCAAAGTATTGTCCAAATTTAAAAGTATATAAAGAATATTATGTTGTGCAAAATGAATGATTTTTGGTATTTCTAAAAATAATATCAATATCGATATTGTATAATTCGTTAATTCATCTAACTGCCATAAATATTACTTAATAATATTAATAATCTTCCTTATTCTATTATTAATGTAATGAACAGTACTTAAAGAATATTAATTAAAAAATTAATGACACATTAATTATACTATGTTATATGTATCATAATAATAATATTGTGATATTGTGTGCAATATCATAAACTTAGATACTAATAATATAATGTGATGATTAGAATTTTATGTTAACTGAATATGCATTTTAAACGTTTTATGCCTATTATAGTGTGTAAGTATCTGTATCAAATGAAAAAAAATTGTATGTTTAAAAATGGCAAATATATACTTCATTCTATATTATAAACATAATATTCATTAAATAACATTAATAAACTGAAACAAACAACTGATTAAATATTTGTTTTGCTCTATATTGCAAAATATAATTTTACTTACTATTTTATAGTCTCATCTTATATCTACAAAATATTTGAAACTTTTATAAGAACAAGGAGTAAAGTATTTTACTATTTAAATTTAATTTTGCGGTAGAAAGTTCTTAGTATGTATGCACTTAAAAATTCTTTAGATCTTACATAAAAAATTGTTTATATAATTTTCTGGTATTAATTATTTAATCATTTTTATCTAAATCTTCATATTTGTTAAATAAACGATAAAATTTTGTATACGATGCTGCAAATTATTAGATTAATTAGTTTCAAAAGATAAAATATTTACTCATGAAATCAGATTGTTACTTTTTGTAGTTACACATATATAGCTATACTGTTTAATATGCTTATGCATTTTGTTAAAATAATAATTCTTGAAACTTGATTCAAATCAATTTTTCTATAAATATATACAATAGCTATTTTACGTTCTATATAGTATATTTAATAAATTTTTCAGTTAAATAAAATAGTCTGTGATGCGCAGGTTTAACCAGCAGCATGATCACAAAGTAACTTTACGATTATATATCGTTAATCTTACTTCAACCAAAACTGTATATTTAGAAATTGTACATTGACATAATTACGTTTAGATTTGTTTATTATAAATATGGAAGTAGTTAGAAGTGTATGGAAAAATCCCGTTTTGTTGTACAAAACCTTACTGCGGGCATCATCTAGAAATAGGTACATCACAAATGTTTAGCATAACCTGAATCTTATTTTATACCTTATGATATAACGTATATTAATATTGAGTTATAGAATATTTATTTTATAGCTTTATTTTTTAATTATATTTTAATAGTCTTCATTAAACTATAAATGTCAAATTAATTATATACATATAACTGATAATTTGATGTTGCATCAACTTATAAATATATTATATTATATTATATGTTATTTAACATTACATCAATTTATAAATATGTTATAACTTCTTTTTATTGATTGCTACATTGACAAATTTAATATGTAATTTTTCTGTAGAAAATTCTGCAGAAAGTTATCATGTTTATCCTTTATAGCATCATATTTGCGGAAAGTATAAAAACTGTCAAGTCTTGTTATAAGTTTATTTTTATTATATTTATATAACAAATTTTTCTTTTGTGAATTCTTTTGTTTTGCATAGATAACAAATAATGTAAAAAATATTTTATAATACTAAATTAAAATATTTTATCACACTAAATAGGTATAATTCTTACAGAATTACAAAAAATATATAGAAATATATAATTACAAAAGATAATATCAACATAAAATTATTTGATTGCAGTAGCAGTTCAGCATCAAAAGTAACAAAAAAAGATGTTTCTGTGCGAGATAATGATTTGCAATTATCAAATGTAGATGCAGATATAATTGCACAAAATGATATAACATTTAATGCTCTTGTGTCAACTGAAGAGTTGTTGTCACAAATAGGATTGGCAAGGGAATTTGCAACAGATAGCAAAGTTGAACATCCTTATGTTGATAAATTAAAAAGAGTTCAAATGATTTTGTTTGATTTAAGTCATGCTATATCAAAACCTATACCTGGAAAGACTGAAGCATTTGAAAGTAAACATATTAATGATTTGGAAGAATGGATAGCAGAATATGCCAATCAACTACCTCCCCAGGAAACGTATATTATTCCTGTAAGAAGAGTATTTTCATCTCATATTTTTTGTTAATTAAATCTCATAATTTATTTTGTATTTTATTAGGGTGGTGGTAAAGCTTGTTCTATGTTACATTCAGCAAAAGCAATATGCAAACGTGTAGAACGAAATGTTGCATTTTTAGTTCAGGATGGTTTATTAAATAAAGAAGCACAAATATATTTAAACAAATTACAAAACTTCCTATTAACAACCTCACGAATTGCAGCCAAGTGTGATCAACGTACAGAAAACATATATATTCCTAGAGTAGAAGTTGAAAAAAATGAAGAAAAATAAATTATAGAACTTATAAAAAAAAAACTGTAGATTATTTCTTCTTTTATTGTAAAAGTATAAAAGTATATACGTACATAAACAACCAAATACTTCGTGCAAAAGTTCTGCAATATTAATTTTTAATATATTTTCAAAGTAGATAAGTTGTAAATATTTTTTAATGAAATTATAAATGTCAGTTACTGATTATATTGTATTATTACATTATCAAATGTACATAGTAATTAATACATTAAGTAACGATTTGTAATAAAAAATTAAAAGCACAGTACAGTCTCCAAATACAAACATTTTTTTATGTATTGTCACATAAAGCGATTATAATTAATAGAATATATTGTGTTATTTTATTAAATAACTGGATAATTTCATCGAAGTAGTACATCTGTTAACAACTTTTTATTATATTATACATACATTATACATACATAATTTATTGAATAAAAATTTATTACTTTGTATCAAATCTTTGCTAATATATACATAGTAGAAAAATATTTATAACAAAAAATATCTTAAATAAACATACAGTTTAAACAATAAATTATATATAAAAAAAGAGTTAAAGATGATAACATTCAATACAATTAATTTATTCTAAAATTTCATCTCCTTCAACAATTTCTTTTAAATTAAGTAATTCCAATAAACCAGAACCTTTAGTTTCCGATCTTACTAGTTCATTTATCTCTCTATAATGTCCAGGATCAATTAAACAAACCAAATTTAATGTTCCGTTATCCCATTCTTCTGTTTCTAATTTTGTTACTAATTTTATTATTTTATCTCTTAACTTTTTAGCCTCCTTATCTGGGACTGCAACTCTGAGTCTCATTTGAGCTCGTTCTAATGGAATTACAGCTTTTAATTGAGGAATTACATCCAAAGCTTGTTGTTTTGCATTTCGATTTGGCTTCACAGAAAAATGTATATCTTTCATGGCTTTTTCTATCATAGTTATTGTATATGGGCGTTTATTTTCTGGATTTATACATTTGTCAGCAACAGTTGTAGCAATATCTTTAAACATAGAATCTAAAGCAGAATGTCTCTCTTTATCAGAAACCTGAAGTTCTCCTTTTGTAAGAATTTCTTTACAGATTTCTGTGTGATTATCTGTACCAAAAGCCTTTATAAGGTCTTCTTTTTTTGCTACTTGGCCTTTTGAGACATTTATAAATACTGTATGAGTTTGTAAAACTTCGTCAATATCTTTTTCTCTGAAATGTAATTTTTTTATAATAAAAATTTAATATATTTGTATATGTGTGTGTGTAAGTGTGTATAAAAAAAATAATAATAATAATAAGACAAAATACGTATAGGTTAGATATCAAAAATGTACAAATAATGTAACGCATGTCTTAATTTTGATCGGTGAGCAACGACTTACAGTTTATTTCTCCACGAGATAACCTTGTTCCTGTAACAAGCAATTTCAAATCGCTTTCCTGCTTTTTTCATACGAACTACAGCAACGTTGGTTAATCTTATTTGATTCGTTGGTGTAAAAATTTTCGACATTTTTAAGAAATTTTCCTCGTTTCTGATAAAAATATAACATACACTTGTTACTCAAACTTGTGCAATACTGTTTACATGGGGGTCTTTTTTCTTATCTAACTGACTGACTGACTCTAACCGATATCTTCGAATGCGATTTCGAACTATCGATCTATAATCGAATGAGTGACATAGGCCTCCAACTTCTTTTACAACACTGATATATTTTTGAACCATCTCAAGGTACAAAAATATGTATTTGTGTCACAACATATAAAGTTTCACACGCAAGTAATTTACGATTATTAAGAAATAAATACGACAATCTTTTGTAGTATTTGCATGAGCGAAATTTTCGAATTTTAATTCTTAAAAGATGTGAACTGTGTAGAAATATCTTTTCTCAAATACGATTACAGCAATAAATGAACTTTTAAACGTTCTGTGTAAATGTAAGTGTAAATTTTCTTAACAGTTGCAAGAAACGTTATAAAAAGTATGGAGAGTAAAGAATTATACATCTGTTTTACAATCTATAAGTGAATAATATTCAGAATAAAGTGTAAATTAATTCAAAGTTATATGATTACAAGAAAGATTTGAAAAGACGATCACTCGATGTTCATAATTTTTCGTATTTATGTTGCGCGTGTTAAAAAAAAAAGTTGTACAAATAATGTCAATAGATTCGTGCGAAAGCGTAAATTTGTGTTTATTTTGTATAATTTTCAAGCAACTTTGTTGCTTAAAGAAATTAAAAAGCGTAGTGCATGACGTCATTGTACGATAAGAAAAATCGCGGGCGTGCGCACGCCGTGGCTGGACGCATGCGCAGAGTAGCCGCTACGTTAGACTGTATCGAATATGGCCGCCGCGAGCGTGATGCCGTTAGAAGTGTGTGAAAAATGATCGTTTTCCCGTGGTTCAAACGATCCGATCGTTTTTACGCGTGTGTATAGTGACAGTGAGTGTTATCTCCAACATCTTGACAACGTGGGAGGTTCTTATCATGGCGTTGGTCACCGTGCAACGGTCTCCAAGTGTATCCAATTCCCCGCAGAGTTCGGTGAGTTTTCCTGCTTTGTGCGTCTTTGCCGATAGCTGCTGTCAATTTTTTTACTAGAAACGCATTGTTTTGAAGTCCACCGTTATTATCACTGTTCGAAACACCGCATCCCATATTAGAATTAGAATTGGTTTCAGCTCTGTTCGAACAGAGCCTTTCCCTATTTCGCGTATTGACAGCCAATTGAAAAAGACAATTGTGAAAATTTCAAGTTTCCTGTTCGATAAACGTTGCGATAGCAAAGGAAGAAACTTCTCGGCCATGGAAAAGCTATGATCGAGGTAAACAAAGAATTGTTTTGACATTTCCCTCTCGCGATCAAAAGCTGCAGCGCAACGCCGTGCGAGTACGTGATTAGTTGTCATTTATCTAATTCGTCAAAGTCACACATCTTTCTACCGTTCTTGGAAATCTATACCAATTTATTGTACAAAATGACTCGTATCATGCGTGATTATCGTGACGGGTATCTTCGTATCTTTTTCAACTGTGTAATTATGTACCACGATTCTGTAGGCACATTTGAACATGTATGTACTTGCAGTAAAATCCCTGTCGTTCGTTTGTTGAGAAAAATTGTAATACGGAAATGTAATTTCTAATAAAAATATCCCTGAACTTGTACAATGTGGCAGTTATACGTACCAAGTTGTATAGAAAGCTAAACTTTTGTATCATTCGTAACTTCTAGTTATCTATATATATATATATATACACAAAATATAAATTAGATATTTCCTATACATATTTCCGGAAGTATAAACTTTTACGATTAGTCATTTACCATTGCATGAAAGGCAGAAAAGTTGTCTGCAGTGATTGGAAATAACATTGCAGGGAACGATGACATTAGATTAATATTAATCAACTTAATTGAGATTTAGGAATTATATACCTTTCATGGGCAGATTTTTTTTCGTTTCTATTCTATCTGTTGAAAAGAATTGCCTTGTCGAAATGACGATACTATTGATACTACCGATTGTTCGTAGAAATATTCGTACTCGTGATTTGCGACTCGCCACCGCGACGAAAGAGAGTTGAAAAAGAGAGCGAAAGGAACACGTGGTTCCAATGTATATATCTGCTATTCGAGGACGAGTGCCGTGACGAGCACGTTTTCTTCTACTGGTAGAATGATTTTGCTGAAAGAAATGAAGTTGAGATCTTTGCGTTTTGTTAACACTTTGGAAATAACTAACCACGAGCCATTTCTGGGTCTGATACAAAGATAAGCCAGAGTTTCTACAAACTGTCCACTTTTCGCACAGATGAAATTCAAAAGCAAGATTACGGGGAAAATGAGCTTTCTTGCAAGCTTGACCAAATTAAACCAAATTTAATTAACTCCTTTTTCCAAAGTTGATTAACATCAATCAGTTTGTTATATTTCCTGTAACAATCTCTTATGTTTTGAGGTTCTTGTGCTTTTTCAGCAGCTCGACTAAAAATCTGTGTATGTTATCTATATGCATCAGTGATATTCTGTGACTCAGTAACGTAAGATCTAACTGCTAGTTATTATATACATTTCACTTTTGCTTCAATTCATAATGTCTGTCGTACAGAAATATCTGTATGATCAGCTTGGATCAACATTTTATACGTAACGCATTATTGTGTTATACATTATGGGGAAAGTGAAATGTATATGTAGAAAATGTGTGGGAGTGGTTAAAGTGGACCTATTGTTCAGCGTTTCTAAGAGATGACCGTCTCAAGAGCTAACGTCTGGACACTGTTTTCACTTGTCTCACGTTATTAGTTTTGCTATTTCGTTTTGTAGATTTGGTCAAATTCTAGACGATTTACTCCCAAAGTTTCCAATCATATTTCTTAAAAAGAATTCTTCTCGGACGTAGCTTCCAATAAACGAAACTGTACATACGTTTATATAAATTTTCCTTGGTTATTTTTTAGTGTTAAATGCATCTCTGATCGAGTCTCAAAGATACCTATTACTGAATAGGTTACTTATACTCCGGGAGCACGTGATAAACGTGCCTGTCCCGTGATACTTTATTCCTCTGATAAAGAGAAATGGCAAATGGCCATTTCTTGCTCAGCAAACAGTTTCTCCAGATATGGATAGTTCTGGATAGTCCAGTAGAAAAAGTCAAAGTGCCGGGGCACTTCTTTGCTTATAAACCTGATCAACTGAAACCGAGCTCTAGCCCTGGAAATTATCGGTTTTTCTTCCCCTCTTATGGGCTCTTACTTGGCGCGCGGAGAGATCTCGAGGATCGATACGATTCAAGGATGCGCGGGAAAGATAAAAGCTGCGTTAAGCTTGTGAAGATATCGCGTTCGCGACTCCCTCGCTTCTCAACTTTGCACCATTTGCTGTTTCGTTAGGGAATAAATTCGATATTGATACGGGACAGAAGTTGCTGAAGAAGACGATAGTGGCAACGGTGAAACGAAAGTTACGATAAATGGAGCGCGAAGTAGTAATCTCGTAAAGTAAAATCGTGCTCTTGTTTCTGCCAGTTGGTCAAGGCTTTGTTCGGAATCCGCGAATTTCAAAAATTCGTCTCTGCGAGTTTCGAAATGCTGGTTAATCCAGACAAAGACAGAAAGAAGTGAACAACCTACCATTTTCAAATATCCAAAACGTTCGATCGATTCGGCTATAGTAATTTATAGTTTGTTTTGCACTTGCACGTTTCATTTAATTTAATTTTAATTCAATTCTTCAGTCAAGTTCACCTTTTCGTTTCTTAACATTGTCGTTGTTGAATTTCTGCTAGATTTGTGTAATAATATTTTCGAGAAAGTTGCATCACCTGCACTACTTTGTTTTATTTTACGCTTATGGTTTTCTATCGCATCACTCTCTGCGATTCCTCGCTCTTTGCGATTTTCTTTTTAGCCAAAAGGAAAGATTCTATTTTTAAGGCCGAAATGGGAAATTGAGCTAATAGCAATCGTTTTATAACTTTATGCCAGCGCGAATATATCTCAGAAATTTATTTCCAACCACGTGTAAATTATTCATTTCTGTTCTGCTTTTATTACGTATGAAAACGTATTTGTAATGCATTGCATCGATAATCTGGCGCATCTTTAATGATTTGATATTTGCATAAGATAATGCGAGGAGGGTTATCAGCCTCTCCCTTATGCCAGTATAGTCATCGTTTCTGCACTATTTGCAATTCATCGACGCGAAAGGCTTCCCTTTCCGGTCAGGTCCCTTTCGAACTCTCTAACCAAATCTTGATTTACGATTGTTCTCGGTACGAACGCGTGTTGCTTCATTACCGATCGTGATCAATATATCTATTTCCCCGCTGTTATCTACTTATCGATCGTTGTTATCTCGTCTTTCTTTTTTTTTCAATTCGCTATACACCTCTGTTTTATCTTTCGTAAATATGATATTAAATTAAGATCTTGTAGGTCGGAGAAACGCGCGTCTTTTTACCACCGTTAGTTCGACGAATAATTCTAACTTTCGGGTGCCGTTGAGAGTTCAGAGGGTCGAAAATTAGGAGATGACACTGATATATTAGTACAATTTGTCTGTTTTAAGGGGGTATTCTGGTAATCTGGCTTATAAGAATCGACTTTTTGGGGACTTTTTTTCTAAGGAGACCATGATACGTTTTGGTATGCAGTTTTCGCACACAGATTTATTTTCATACTTACAATTTTCTTTTTAACCAAATTAATGAGAGTTGTGACTTGAGAAAAACACATTTGAAGTTTCTGTAACCCGTTGTACAAAAAATATTCATACTTACAATCAATCGATCAGTAGAAAAAATAAAATATTATAATATAGATATTTTTATTATAATAAAATAATAAAATAATAGTAATATAAAAATAAATATTATAATAATAATATAATATTATATTATAATAATAATTAAAATAATAAAATAATAGTAGTATAAAAATAAATAAATAATAATATTATAAAATAAAATATTTTTTGTGAAAAGCACATTTTAAGTTTCTGTTACCCGTTGTACAAAAATATTCGTACTTACAATCAATCGAGCAGTACAAAAAGTAAAATATTATAATATAATAAAATAATAGTAATATAAAAATAAATAAATAATATTATAAAGTAAAATATTTTTTCTGAGAAACACATTTGAAGTTTCTGTTACCCGTTGTACAAAAAAATATTCATACTTGCAATCAATCGATCAGTAGAAAAAATAAAATATTATAATATATATATATATATAATATATATAAATATTATAATATATATATTTTTATTATAATAAAATAATAGTAATATAAAAACAAATAAATAATAATATTATAAAATAAAATATTTTTTGTGAAAAACACATTGAAGTTTTTGTTACCCGTTAAGAATATTCGTACTTACGTTGCGAGCAGTACACCGTTTCCTTTAAACATCTATAACTTTGCTAATTTTACGAATTCAAACAAATCCTTTCACATAGACATTTTCGAAAAAAAAATTGATTTTTTTCGAATTATCAGAATACTCCCTTTAAACGACACGCAGTTGCTCAGATTTGGTTGGATCTTGGAACGCGGGCGGGTGAGACGTTACGCGATACCGATGGAAACGTTGCGCGATGCAATGAGAGATTGCAATGGGGGATGACTAACTGGCAGGGCCCCTTGGAGGATCCGAAGGGAGCCGATGCGAGGGTTCGCGTTTGCCATGGTGTATTTTGCATGCGTTGAACGCTCCGCGGCCTACCAAGTGCACTCACCGTCCACCCGAAAGGGTAGTTGCATTTTTCTAATGTGTCCGGAGGGGGTGGCGACACACGGCCCTATTGATTTTAAGGGCTCGTTTTCTGCGCGGCGTGTCGCTCGACAGCGACGGCATCTTGGCTCGTTCGTGCCACTTTATCATCGGTAGATTACCCTCGGACACTTTTTCAAATTTTTAAATTAAAAGGGAACGAAAAAAATTAAAAAAAAAAAAAAAAAAAAAGACACGAAATGCCTCTCCTGGATCTCGCGTGTACAAGGGATCCTCTTTGGTGAGCGGTGGATGGTTTCAGCCTGAAAATAATCTGCTCGATGTCCTTGGTATCAGCGAGACGATAGGCTTTGTAGCGGGTGCGCGAATTATCGCACAACGACCCGCGGAAGGCAAGTGGTTGCCACTTGGAGGCACAACGCGTAAAATCGTTTAACAAAGGCTTGCCTTAACAGGTGCTTGGCTGCCGGCGTTCTACCTTTTTTCTTTTTTCTCTTTTTTTTTTTTTTCTTCTTTCGCCACGCACACTCGAGTGTGCATCGGACACGTGTAAGTGCACGTGTAACTTCATTCAGCCACGTCAGGATTTATTTTTGTTGAGTAAAGTAGCCAACGTTGTGAATTTTGTTTACTGCAATTATCGAAACTGTTTTTGTAGTGCCACGTTACACACGTACGTATGTGTATATGTTTGGAATAAATGTTTCTCGTGACGCGAGATCGCCAATTAAAGCGCTGAATATGTAAATTAGAAAATTTTCCAAGTCATTGACTCGCGATACTTACGTAAGCAATAATGCTTAATTCAGTTAGATTGCTGCATGATAAATTTGCCGCTTTGAAATTATAACTCACGCCAACTTTCGACTGAAAACGTTCGTGATTTTTTTTTTTTTTTTTTTTTTAGCAAAGCAACTCACGAACGAAATTGTCTCCGACTCGAAAGCTATGTTTTTCAGGCTTTCCTTTCGCTCACGTTTCAATTATCTGAGAAGAGGCGAGGGGAGGGGAGGGGGAGGGCATTCCTTTTATTCCGGAAGCCTCGTATTTCCATTATATATCCTTTTTTTTTTCTTTTTCTCCTGGCAAATTAAAGGCTCGGAGATTCTAAAAGCAGTGATTACCAAAGTTACTTTGTCAGACGAACGATCCTCAAATTGCTAGATCGACTGGGACTCGTTGCTAGTCGAGATTGGTTTTTCTTTTATTTTTTTTCTTCTTTTTTTTCAGGATTCAGGTGCTGGCGCGCCAGCAGACGATGACGAAGCGGCGAGGAGCTGCAAAAGGTGAGTCTCACACTTGTCAGACGCAAAAAAAA
>NW_025110551.1:0-43639 GCF_011392965.1 Frieseomelitta varia
AATATAATATAGTATAATATAATATAATATAGTATAATATAATATAATATAATATAATATAATATAATATAATATAATATATATAATATATAATATATTATATATTAATTATATTATATATAATTTTACATATTATATTCGCGAACATTTATTTCAATACTTAATTACATGTGATTATACGTGCTAATTAGGAAAGTAAAATTGTCCCGTTTCAAATACAAAAACCATTTCCAATTACGAAAGCAAATGTTTGAGGCGTTATGAACATGTACATACACTTGTGGCATAGCGGTCGGTTTAGTAAAAAAACGGTCAGGACCCTGACCAAACGAAATGGTACCAACTGTAGAGTGTATTGAAATTAAGTCTGCCCGGGCACCAACTGTAAAATGCATTGAAATTAAATTTCTGCCCGCTGGTGGAAGAAACCATTTTCGATACAATGGCATCAATTCGGCGTCACATTCAGGTAACAATTAATTATCAAAATCAGTCGACGCGGCACATGGAAATCTAGGCAACGAGAGGAGCGAGATCAAACGGCGCGTGCACGCCATTGTTTGAAACGCGGACGCGTAACGCACGGTACGTCGAAATACATACGCATTAACCGTTGTAACGGTAGGATTGCGTGACAACGGACTCTGTCCGACGCAAGGGCGCGGAGGATTTCGGGTAATGCGCGGCGACAGCGCCGTACGCTTTGACGGCGTTGCGATTAAACCTTTTGACGCGAGCGCTGCGTCGGCGTCGCGCCGTGATCCTTGAAACAGGGCCCAACGCCCGGGGACCCGCTCCATGGCTAATTCTCCCGGATTCCTCGATACAATGGCCATTGTTCGACGCCGGTAGCTTTCGATCGCGTGCCGATCGAACCACGTGCGCAAGCTCTCGTCCCTTGTCTCTCGGATTCGAAAACTGGCGTGCAGCGAATTGCCAATTCTGTTCTACCTATCTATCTCTATCTCTGCGAGCATTCTCTCGATCATGATTGCCGATGCTATTGTGTTTTTATTACACGTACGCGGCCCGCACACATTCGTACAAATTTTCATCTTCAATCACGCAGAGGTCAGCGGGTCAGAAGTACCGAACGATGAGAAGTTGAAGACATCCAACAGCGTGTTACGTGTTGCGTGACTATTGTTTAATGTTACTGCTCGAACTCGTGTCGAGTTTTGACTCGATAGGTGTTCTGACAGAAATTCTATGTCTGTGCAATGTTTGTTGCAGGGGAACTGTACTGCAAGTCTTGTCTGACTCGTGTTTATGATAAATCACACCTCGATGTAGAAGCTATTTTTGTTTAACGACGGACACTATCCGCTTGGTCACTCGCGAGCCTGTTTTATAACTGACCAGTCAATCGTGTTCATACCCTAATGGCAACACTAATTGTTCCAGACGTTTCTCGAAGAATCAAGAAGGTTTTTTATCTAAAAACAATGTATGTTGCCGCTTGGAAGTCCTTGATATGATACACGGCGGCGTTCTTATATTTAAATTGCCAAAATAAGATGACAAAGAACGACTGTCTAAACCTTAATTATACGCTCAGGAATATATATTTTTATACAGTTACAACTGTCATTATATTACAACAACAGTTACAATTGTCATTCCAACGATTCTAATAGACTGTGAGACGAACGATGAAGGTTACGATCTTGGAAATTAAAAAAAAAAGAAAAAGTATTAAATCTCGATGTGTTCTATAATATCTCAATCTTGAACATGTACGCGAAAAGAAGAAAAAAAGAATGAAGTTGTCAACCCTCGTTCGCATTCTTCCATGTAACTACCAAAGAAGTTTCGTGTTCGACATGAACACGATCAACATCTCCGCGTCGCCAATACGTTCCACTTCCGCCATTGAAGGCAAACAGGACGCGTATCGGCAGACGTTGGGGTAACTGACAGAAAGACGCGCCCAAACTCTCTCGAGCATCTTATATCCCTGTAATATCAAACTTTCGTAATATGTTGCACGCAAGAAACAAGATTTAGGTGCTTAAAGTCGCGGGGAACTTGCATATTCCACCGCGAAGTAGAACGTCGATGCAAAAAAGACGCGGAGCAAAAGGAAAGGAAAAAAGAAATGAGGATGGAGACTGTACCAGCAGCAGCCTCTATCGCAGAGAAAGGGAAAGATGAAGAGAGAGAGAGAGAGAGAGAGAGAGAGAGAGAGAGAGAGAGAGAGAAAGAGAGGAGAAAAGAAAAGGGGACGATCTTCAGCTCATAAACCGCGAACAGTTATTATACATCTTCCACGAAAATACTAGCTGCTTAACGAACCTATTCAATTTATCATCTCGCTCGGTTTCATTACGCGATCCAATTAGTAAGCTCGACGAAAGCAGAGGACACATAATTCTTGTTAACTGCGTTGCTCCAAGTCAGTCGTTATAGGAACTAATTAATTACTAGAACTTTTTCGTCACCCAACCTAACGATTGTTGGATTTGCATAATTGTAATTATCCACGTTTTTGGAACGTTATTTGCAGACACGTGCTTTATATAGAATAAGTCTGGATTAGATGTCGCCGTACGGGTGAAATTCTGTCTTGATCACAAACCATAATAATCTTCTCTTCTCGTTCAACAAGTAACAAATGAAAATTAGTTGTGTGTATGATTGAATATTCTTAGAAATTTTCTGCTTGTCCTTTAAACTACAATTTACTAACATTTTAGAGTAATTTAAGAGTAATGACTTTTTCGGAATACGGTGTATTAATATGTAGAGGTTATGGTCACATGCTTTTGGTATTTCAGTTCCTACGTTAAGGGGATAAATGAAAGACACTGATTATTCAAACGAAGCTTCAAGACCACCTTCATTGCCAAGTATAGAAAATGAGGGGAAATTTGAAACTGATATTGAAAAATTAAAAAAGTACAGTTTCGTGCCGACGCGTAAGAGTGGCATTTAATTTAGCTGAAAACTTGGAGACGAATCATAAGTTTAAAAAGGAGGCTAAATATGCTTTTGAAACGTCATTCAGATCTCAGTATCCAAAAAACGGAGTATTTTTTTGTCACCATGAAGAAGATGCCAATTAAAAGTATTAGTAGGATAGAAGTTCAACCATATTTTCAATCATTAGAGCAAATCTCTTAAACAAACCAAGAAATATACTCAATATGGATGAGATAGGCTTGCAGTTGAATAATAAACATTATAAATTTCTACTTTCACAAAGATACATATGTATATATATATATATTTTTAGATATATTTAAGGTGTAATATTTAAGGTGTAATAATTTTCTTCTCCAATCGAACCTTTGCGCGTAAACAGTTAAAATGATACATATGTATAAATATATTTTTACAAAGATACATATGTATATATATATATTTTTAGATATATTGAAGGTGTAATATTTAAGGTGTAATAATTTTCTTCTCCAATCGAACCTTTGCGCGTAAACAGTTAAAATGGAAAAGCCATGTAAAGTACGGAGGATATCGGTGCAACGGCAGAAGATAGAGGATACGAGTTCTGGATAGTTGGTGACGTGACAGGTCCTCGTATTTCTCGAGACTGCACTCTCTAGAAGAGAGAGAACTCCAGGAGGCCGCGTGGACGATTAAGCCCCTCGCGTCTCTTCCTTCGAAGACCCGCCGTACTCTGCAGTACAGAACGTATCAATTTCCTTTAATGTCACTTTGACGATGCCATTAACAGATAGACACACACTGGTTCTATCTACCGTGCCGTTTACCTACGTCTACCTCCGAGACAGTCAATTGAAGATGCACGTTCGTGAAGTGTTCCAATACGCTGTTGCACCGTTTGCGCGCGTATCAAATCGCTCCTGATGGATTTCTGGCACTGAATTGGTTTCCAATTTAAATCTCCCATGCGTCCGATTAGCCTAGTTTCGTTTCGTTTTGTTTTAATCTGTTAACTGGAGAAGGCGAACTCAACTTGTCGATATCTTCTTATGTTTCGTCGGTCGAATAGAATCGCTTGAGACGCGCAACGAAACATGCTCTACCGTGTAGATTAAGCGAATGTATGTACGTATTTCGATCGTTCAATATTTTCAATTAATTGCGACTTAGGAAACAAAGAAACCTAAAGACTGAGTGTTTGACAACTTAAATAGCCAAGCTAATTAATAATTTTAATATTTTAATATGAATAACAATTCAAAATAGGGGAAAATTTGGTTAGTTTTTAAAAATTGTTTTTAAAATATGAATTGTTTAATAAAATATACATCATTTACACGTAAAACTGTGCATTGATAATTTAAAAATTTTTATTTACCATGTACTGAAAAAAGTTGTGACGAATTCGTAAAACGTGGATAGAGCTTTTTATAATATATAGCAGAATGATTTCGGTTAGTTGCTAGAGTCACATTTCGATATTAAAAATTTGACAACACCGTAATGGGTCTCAAACATCATGTCGCTAGCGCATTCGTTAGTTCCACAACTCGCCGTTGTTTAACGTAGAGTGCGCTAAAAAACGGGCAATTTTTTACTATGTCGGTATTTCAGGTCGCGAAAGTGAGATTACAAGAAAGAATAATAGCTGAGTGTTGCTTTTATTCATATTTCTTGTATAAATAGCATACAATATAATAATGCAATAATAATTTTAATAGGTTTTATTAAAACAGTTAGACAAAGATGTGGCTTTCCTTTGCAGAATGTTGTAACTTTCTTTAGTCACGTTTCTACTAATATTTCTTCATTTCTAGCAGTGTTCTATTTTGACAATTTTTACAAAATTTTCTGACTTGGGATACTGTGATCTTGCATTTTCCTGTATCGAAACGACACAAAGTACGGCACTTAAAGACTTTTGATAAAATTTCCTCCGAATCTTATTATCAGAACATTCAAAGATAATACGAGTGAGTGTCACCTTCGAGAGAAGAGAAATGGAAAGCAATAACGCCTCAACGTAGTTACCCTCAACGAGCGCATAGTAAAAGAAATTCATTCGTTCTATGGATCTAAACCGAAACGTACGACCGCGGAATCCCATTTTTACGAAGCAACGATTCAACGACGACGACGACGACGACGAAGAAGAAGAAGAAGAAGAAGAAAGAAGCAGTGAGAAGAATCGGCAGGTGGGAACAGCGTCCTTGGCAAGCGGCGTAGGATTCTAGGATGGTTTTGACCCAGACGACGTCGGGCCACGGTAATTTGTGCCGTGACAATTGCACCCGCGGGAGCTGTTCGCCGTCCATCCACTCGAGATCGCGGTGATGCGAAGACGTGCGCGCGTAAACAAACCCGGATTGCAGAAAGGGAGAGCGGCGCGGGATGGAAATTGCACGAACGCGAGGACAGATAAGAATAAAAGTGGCGAGGTAAACAAAGATACGTCGGCGTAGAATGTACCGGGAGAGTGGGGGTGGGGGGGGGGGGCGAGAGGGGATGGAATGCTCTGTAGGGAAGGAAGGAAATTGATTAAGCGACCAACTCCTCGAAAAGGAAGGGACGAGGAGGGGGATATTGTTTCGGAGCGGAGGTTGACAACCTGAAAACTCGAGAGAGCGAAACACGACGCTGGCGCGCACGGTGTGCATTCAGCGAAGAAAATATTCAATCGGTAGAGACCTCGCGGTGAAGCGAGGTTTATCAATCGATGAAACAACAACGAAGGAGATGGCTCGGCAGGCACGTTCACCCGCTATCAATAACGCTGTTAAAACAGAGGATGCTCTCGCGTCCGTCAACAATTGGGGAAGGGAAAAAAAAAAACACATACACGAACACCGTGGAAATTAATGTTTCATCGTTGACGAGCGGAGATCGAAAGAGCCTGTCTCTCTCTCTCTCTCTCTCTCTGTTGAACTTCGCTCCGCCGCTACACCCTCTTTCATTTTTCTCTGATTCGAATTCGAAAATCGCCCCCGTTTTTTTTTTTCCTTTTTTCTCTTTTCTTTTTTGCCGTTGTAAATAGACGCAGCGAGTCACTCGAGCTTGAAACTCGATCGCCCGATCCGATCCGGCGCGATTGTTCGAACGCGTGAATCGCGAGGGGCGCGTGAAAAAGGTTCGGCTCGCGTCGTTGCGCGCGTTGCGTGCGCGCCGTTAGGTCGCGCGCTGCAACGCGTTGCACTGCGGCGCAGCCGCCATGTTTGCCACGTGTGCATGCGCACATTCGGAAAAAAACGAGCTTGCCTCGACCGATATGTTCGCTTGCTTCGGCCCTTCTTCTTTCACTGCCACCACGTTGAAAAATCTCTTTTTTTTCGGAGAGCCAGTGTTCACGGTTCGTCAAGCACGATTTCGTCACGTCCCTGTGAAAGACGAACCAACCAACAACTTCCTGCTTCGACAGATACGCGCATTCGTTGTTTCCTCCTCTGCCTTCGTTGGTTTTCCCTTTTCGTCCTTTTCTTTCTCCTTCAGGGTTAAAGATAAGTGCGTTACGCTTACGGTACGAATTAGCGCGGTAAATTTTGTTGGAGACACAGTGCACGTGCTTGGCCGAGTAATTTCTCAGTCGTAGAATAAGTAGTATTAAGTACGGGTAATTTGTCTGAGTTTGGCGTTCAGTTGGCCGAGAAAAGCATTTAAACTTTACATGAATAGAATTGTACAATTTGCAGGCACCAATGCTAATCAGTGATGGCATATTTGCGTCCTTAAGAATAGGTTCAGTATCAAGAAAATTATTACACATTGGCCTTGAACAGTCAATGTTTTGTCTATAATGAAATCATAGAAATTGATGGCACAATAAAATTCTACAATTTGTAGACACTAACACTAACCTGCGACAGCATTTTTGCGTTCTTAAAAATAGGCTACGTGTCAAGAAAATTCATTACTTCTCAAAGAATAGCCAATGTTTTGTTTATAATGAAATCATAGAAATTGATGGCACAATAGAATTCTGTAACTTGCAGGCACTAACACTGACCTACGATAGCATTTTTGCGTACTTAAAAATAGGCTAAGTATCAAGAAAGTTATTACTGTTTAAGGAACATTGGCCTTGACCATAGGCAATGTTTTGTCTATAGTATATACCTAGTAACACAGGCGCAACAAATGCACGAAAGGTTTGAAATAATTGTAAAAAAACCTCGCAATATCTCGTTTCATTTTAACGAACGTTCGCTTGTTACTGTTTGCATGATATGACGTCATTTAATTATAAAGAGAACTTATTAACATTAGGCTTGTGCAGCCTCTACAAAAGTCTCCACATCTACTAGTCTACTAGTTACTTGTATTTCTTCACTTCGTTTTTCTCCCCACCGTTTCTGTTCGCGTCTTGTGCCGTTTAACCGATTTGAATATCGAAGTCGGCGTCGCTTTGCCAAGGCAACACGCAAACTTGTCAAATGGAATTTAAATTACGATACTTATTACGATACTCAACCGGGTCGGATTAATTCGCTGGTACATATCGAGCGGGATTTCGTTTTCCCTGCACGCTCATTACGCGCCACGTTATTTTATGTACGTACTCTGTATAAATTCGTTATTAATATAAAGTGACCCGAGTAATAAAATCTCGTTCGTTTCGAACGTTTTGATTCTGACAGCGGGATTTCTCATCCTTGCGTTTCGACAGAAGGTGAAAAGATAACGCTATTCGTTCAAAACTGCTAACGAGCGGCGTGTTACAGGCAAAATTACATCTAATTGTCATTGAGAGAGAAAAAGAGAGAGAGAGAGAGAGAGAATTCTAGGTCTATACAAAACAAAAGTAAGAAAAGAAAGAGAAAACGATGGAACCGAAGAGGAGACGAAAGGAGCTGGCAAAGTGAACGCAGTCGTAATACGGAAAATTAAAGCCGCGAAAAGTAAACCCCGCGGAAACGAGGTGAAAATGGGTCGACGACCTCACTTACTCGCGCAGGAAACTGTTATTACGAGAGTTTATGGCTTTCGCGACGTTATAATAAAGATTGTAATCTTCAATGTAAGCACGAATATGGACATTCATTGCGCTGTACGCGCACTTTCAAAGAGCGAGTCACCGCATTTCCCTGGATATACATATAATACATGTAAAACGAACGGGGCAACGGACGATTCGTAGATAGGTATGTACGTATCAATGCCTCGTAAAATATATTTAAAAATTAAAAAGAAATTAACACTTAATTTACTTAAACAATTGAAAAGAAAATGCGAGTCTCTCGGAAGATTCCAGTTCAAGTAACAATTTCTGACGTGATCACGGGGAGGTTTCATTGCTCGAGCAACTGCTTTCGGGAACGAGTCGAGTATCTGATTGTATCGAGCACGTGACCACGTGCACGCGAAAAATGTATCCCTCTCTTCCGGCTCATTTCCTCGTTGCCGGGGGGGGGGAGAGGATGCTTCGTCCTTCCGTTTCGCTTGAGAAAATGCTCGCGCGAGCAACCGGCACGCGCTTGGCGAGAATAAAATTGTCGCGGCACGGGGGAAAGAGGGGATGGCGGGGGGGGGGGGGGGCAAAAATTTGAGGCTATTCTCGGAATGCAATCTCAAAACGCGCAGCTAAAAATGCACCCTCGCAATTTCACACATATTACCGCAAGAATGCCGGCACGGCGGCCAGGGGTTGAAAGAGGGTTGGCAACTCCGGGGGTTTGCCCCCGAGTCCGTGGGGTGGTCAGGGAAGGCACGTGCGTTTTTGCATTCCCTTTCTCGCCCGCGCGTAATGCGCACCGTAAAAAATAAAAATTTAAAAAAATACCCCTCCCGGTATCTTCCTCTTAATACGTCACGTTTTTCAACGAATTTTTTTCATTGTCGGTTCATTGCTCGACCGTGATTTCGGATTGGCAAATATCGGGAAAGATGGCAGATGCATTTCGAAATTCAAGTTTACACCATTCGCTCGCTCGACGAGGCTTTAAAACGATATTTCATCGAGATAATTTCTGTGATTTGTTCTTTAGATTTTGAATTCGTTTCGTCAGTGTTTATTCTATTAACAGTGTAATTTGTAACGTAACGTTTTATTAATATTTTGTAATTTGATTTATGTTTGCGTGCTTGTGCGTTCGTAAGAAATGAAAATTCTCACGGACTATACGAAATACAGAAATGTTAGTTTTAGTAGACAAACAAATGCTTTAGCGAAGACTTTCAATTTATCTTATTGATTTTTATTAACATTTTTAATTTAATTTACGTTTGCCTGCATATGCATTCCTAAGGAATGAAAAATCTTCAGATTATACGAACAAAAATGTTGGTTTTAGAAGAAAACAAACATTTTCGACTATGATGTAGCGAAGATAATAATATTCTTAATAAGTTGTGTGCAACATTTTCGCCTGAATATATAAAGAAAATTTGATTAATTCCAAAAGACAAAAGACAAACATTTTCGTCTATAATATAGCGAAGATAATAATATTCTTAATAAATTGTGTGCAACATTTTTGCCTGAATATATAAGGAAAATTTGATTAATTCCATTTTGGATAATTTATGAAAATTTCGTACGGGAAATAAAGCACCAAGCCAGCTCACGGCACTGTAATTTTGTGAAAAGAGCAAGCGTGCTTTCGCGAACTTTTCACTGAAATATGTATCTGGACGCGGGGGAAATATTTTTGAGACGATGTGTTTTTGCGGGAGGTGAGATCCCCTTAAATCATCGACGAGCGAGCTTTTAAAATTTAATTGAGTTGTTTGCACTTGTTCGTTTTCCTTCCATTCTACGCTACGAAGACGTACACTTTGGCTACTGCAGGAAAGCTGAATAGATTAATTAAATTCCGTAGCGGGGGATTGGCACCTCATTTTCCATCATAATATAATACTTCCATTATATTTTTCTTTGCAACGTTAATTAACTGCTGGGCTATTGCATCCTTTTCAACAACAATGCCAAAGCGACGTGGCAACAAACAAAAGATCGCGACGCGAAACGTGCAACTCTCCAAACACAAGGATATTAATATTAATAAATTATAACGGTACACACGCCTCTAACATTTCTCATTCTTTTTTTTTTTCTTTTTTTTTCGAAATTTCTACGCCACGCTCGATAACGATTAAAACATCCCGCTCGTTCGACTCGCGTGAACTTGACAGCCGTAAATATTCAGAAACTTCGTTCGCTGCGAACACTTTGTGCCGTCGGATCGAACGACAAAAGAAAAATATATTCTGTGTGTGTCTGACGCGCACGGTCTCGTTATCACTTTTCGCGAAACCTGCCCAAATTCGTACGTACGCGTGCTCGCGCGTACAACAGCGCCGATTAACTTTTTAATAATTAAAACAAAAATCGCCGGTGGTATTGGATTGGAGAAGCGACGACATTTATTCGCGCGCGTTTGCCACGCAGAGAAGAGACACGTGAGCCGAAAAGCGAGACACCGCGATGAAAACGCGGCTCGGAACGTTTTTCCAGCGTTAACTGATTAACGATAATTCGCGTTCGATCAACGAAACACGACCGCCGTTGTAAAACACAGCGGGAATCGCCTGAAGCAGATTCCACCGGATCAATATGCAACCGGTATTAAATTGCAGAAAGCGCAATTAATTTAGATTTCCTGGCAATATCACTGCCTCGAACCTTTATCGCCGTTTAACGTAAACAACGCATCGGCGTTCGTAGAAATTGCGTTATCGCGATCGAACGTAAGTGCGTGTAATCCGTACACCGAGGAAAAGAATCACGTGTGTACGCGTGTAATGAGGCCATAGTTTAATAAGGCCATTTCTCTGAAAAAAGAAATATTCTTTTCGTAAAGAATTTCGCACAGATTTGGAAAAAACATTTAAAATATCATCACGTGCTCAATTTATAAAACTATATATTTTAGAATATGTAGCTAATTCATTCCTGCCGTATTAAACCAGAATGATATTTTTTATTCAAATTATTTTTACGATCAATTCCTAATAAACTTGGAGGAATGATTATATCATTATCATCGATTTTCATTTGATTTTTATTACCTTTGTTTAATAATAATGAAATAAAAAAATTTAAAATTGCTTTCAATGAATTTTGTATATTGAATATTTTTGTTGCACTAACGTGATTAGGAATACAAACAATTAAATGTAATTTCACAAGCTGAAATAATATTTTTACCATTTATTATATTTTTTTCATTTACATTGTGTAATTTTATAATATTATTTATTAATATTATTATTATTATTATATTATTGTATAATTTTATATTAAACTAAAATAATATTTTTACCATTTATTATATTTCTTTCATTTACATTGTATAATATTTATAATATTATTTATTATTCTATAATTGTATAATATTATTTGATTTACTTACAAATAAAGATCAATTAACGAAATTGAGAAAGCATATGATTCGAATTCATATTACAGGGGATTGGGAACACTATGTATTAATAGCGTTTTAGAATTTTCGATCTTTTATAAAAATTTTTTATAAAAAGAATATTTGTTTTCAGAGAAATCGCGTCCACGTTCTTATTAAACATACTGTACTTCAAATACACGACGTCCATACATCGCAAGTTCGTATACACCCAATTTCTGATCTGAAATTTCACCGAGATTCATTTTCCATCGACTCTGCGACGCGTCAGAGCGGGTTGGAAAATCGAGAAAACACACCGTTCTATACGCCGGTTCAGAGAATTGCTCGTTGACACGTGCCGACCGGAAATTAATATTTTAATGGCCGACGACACGCTCCGCGTGATCCCTCGTGCCGAGCCACGTATCAAGCAGCTTGCAAGTAGATCGAGTTCGTCGGCTTGTCAACGTTACGAGCTTCCGGGAAATCTGTATTGCGCGCGCATACGTTTCTCTTTTCCCCCCCGAGGAAAAGCGAGAACGCGCGCTGCCGCGTATTTTCGTGGCGAAACGATTTCGAAGTTAAGGGATATTGCCCTGAGTGAAAAAAAAAAGGGGGAAGGAGTAAATCTTTCCCGAAGTAAATAAAAGCTCCAAATGAGAGTGTCTACGGCAGGAAATATCCCGTATGCGAGTCGAACATACTAATTTACTATACTGTCGTTTTACAAAACTGCCAAGATGTCCCGAAACACCAGGAGGCCAATAAAACGCGCTGTCTGGTTGCAAGTTGCTCGTCGTTGGCCGGAATTTCGCGACGTAATGACGATCGCGAGCAAAAAGCGCGAATTACACGTCCGCGGATTCAATATACGCGGGGTTAATCGTCCGGGGGGGTTCGTTTGCCAGTTGCAAGCAGAGCCGTTAATCGGCCCATCAATTGCCCTTATATTAACAAGAATTTTTCCGCCCGAGTGGCCTGGCTTGGCGCAATTAAAACTGGCTGAGCTGGAAAACGATAGCGGTGATCAACGCTTAATGCGGCCGGCTACGATCGCAACAACTTCCTCGACCGTGGAATATCGTTCGAGCTGCGTCAGCGTGGACACCGATGCCTCGAATATACGGCGCAATCGGAATTAGCGAGCCACTCTCGCGAGATATACCGGTCCCCTTTCGTTCGACTAGCTAAATTACGAAGAGCTAAAAATTAAACATACATCATAAATAACCAGTTACCTGCGCTCGACGTGTATACACGTCAGTCCAAAGCTTTATCAGCGCGGCGCGGCTGGCGTGCATTACTCGTGCCGTGTAAAATAGAAAATTTACTTTAAAAACTCTAAATTTCAACAAGTAATGAGAATATCATTTGGTTTATATTATCAACAAATGTATTTTGTAAAAATTTAGAAAAGAAAGATTGATTATTCTCTTTGGTATATATCGGATGATTTCTCGAGTTGATTATTTTCTCCAATGCATCTGGCATTCTCCGAATTGTTTTGTGTACTTTGCTGTTCATAACGGGTATTCTTCAATAACAATTGAAATAAGATAAATGAAATGCGCGAACTATGAAGGGCCTTAGTAATTTCTGATTCGTTGCAACGTGATACTCTTTAATTTTCCTTGTTTGTGAATTTTATTATTTTTTGACAATTTTTCAGTTTTTAATGACAATAATTTTTAATTAATCATTGACAATTTGTAAATTAATAAATTTTTAATGACAATTTTCAACAACAAAGTAATTAATTTTTTACCGAATAAAAATGTAATCCATCCTCGTGTTGCTACACTTTCTGTAAAATTTGTAATAGGAGCATTTGCCCTACGTTCGACGTGTATACTTGTTTTAATTACGCATCCCGCGAGGAATTTTTCCTACTAACTAAATTCCGCAGTTAACTGGATAAACACATTATAAAGAACTACTTGGGATAATTGCAAATATGTTAACAAGTATACACAAAACGATGCATTATCGTTCCACAAAAATTTCATCTTACATTTCTTCATACTCTACACACCAACCAACAATTAATACCAGTATCTTCTAAAGTTAACTGGATAAATACACTATAAAGAACTACTTGGGATAATTGCAAATATGTTAACAAGTATACACAAAACGATGCATTATCGTTTCACAAAAATTTCATCTTACATTTCTCCATACTCCACCAACCAACCAACAACTAATACCAGTATCTTCTAAAGTTAATTGAATAAATATAAAGAACTACTTGGAATAATCGCAAATATGTCAACAAGTATACACAAAACGATGCATTATCGTTTCACAAAAATTTCATCTTACATTTCTTCATACTCTACACACCAACCAACAATTAATACCAGTATCTTCTAAAGTTAACTGGATAAATACACTATAAAGAACTACTTGGGATAATCGCAAATATGTTAACAAGTATACACAAAACGATGCATTATCGTTCCACAAAAATTTCATCTTACATTTCTCCATACTCTACACACCAACCAACAACTAATACAACCAATATACAAGTATCTTTCTCATTGTCAGTCTGAGAACTGGTTTCACTCGCCATTGTGGGCAACTCGTTACAAAACACACATTTAGGACAAACCGAAGAGTGCCAAACGATCGATTATCCCAAGGGCGATGGAACGTTGTGTGTTTTCGAGTGTTTTCCCGGTGCATAATTGCGAACGGCGAAAGTAAGTACGTTGATTAAAGTTTCAGCTGAAAAATCAACGTCGACGGAAGATGGGCGAATAATGGAGGGAAACTACTCGAGCGCCGCCACTCGATCGGCGAAGAACGATGGAACTACAGGTTTATCCGCCG
Organism: Frieseomelitta varia; assembly: GCF_011392965.1. Lineage (NCBI taxonomy): Eukaryota > Metazoa > Arthropoda > Insecta > Hymenoptera > Apidae > Frieseomelitta > Frieseomelitta varia. The sequence goes on from NW_025110551.1 coordinate 14,076, forward strand.
GTTCCGAGGAGGAAAGTAGTTTCAATCTGGAAAGTTGGCGAGGTTATAATTCCTGGACGTCAAAGGAACAAGCCGTGCGCGCCGTTTATCCTTCAAATTACATTCAACGTTAAACATATCATACAGCCGATTGGACGAGGGCAGGATACGCGAGCGAAACCGATGAACTTTAAGGAAACACAGGGGAGCGAAAATGAGCCTTTAAGAGGAAGAAGCAGCAGCAGCAACAGCAGCCTGCCGTCGAGGAGGGAGTGGAGAGAACGAGAGAGAGAGAAGAGAGAGAATTTCGAGGTTGCAGGACCCTGACTGCTCAATCTTTCACGCAGCCTCCCTTCGATGATTAATACGAGATCGTCGCGAAGAGCCTGACGTTGTTGATCCAATTACGTTTTCAAACTGACGCACATTTGGGAATAGAATTTTCAAATTTCTTTCTCTCTTTCTGCTTTGTGCCATTGAAACTTGCATGCACATTCTACAAATAACGCTCAAGACACGGGTGCAACGGGGTTATAAGCTTCAAACATCAATTATCTAATCGTTTTATTACGAGAGGAGGAAAAGTCAATCGATTTGATTCTTGGATAAGTGGTCTGTCAATCGAGGTAACGAGACAGCTGACAGATTCTTCCCGTCTGAATTTAATGCCGTGACACGACAGCAAATATATGTTCACTTTAATTCATCAAGAAACAAAATTTGTTGGACGTCGATGTTCAATAATGCTCGGGAAATGATTGCTCAGGACCGATTGGTCGTTGATGTATTATTAGAGCTGACAAATCTGTGAAAAGTTGTCTGTTTGCGCGTGCGTATGATGTAAAGTGGTGTAACCTGACGCGGATGAGTTTGTTTGTCGGCTGACGTTCTTATCCTTATCTTTGAAATTTGACTGTACGAAAGGATATACATTGAATTTCGTTGTTCTTCTTTGCACGAAGTGTGCGTGCAAAAAAGAAGTGCACCTATGGAAAAATAAAACATTGCTTCTAGACGTGAAAATGCAATAAACCACAAAATTGGAAATTCTTGTTAGAATCTTATCACTTTTACGCGCTTGCACATTTTGTTTCATAAAGATTGCGCGCGTGAAATGAAAATAATTATTGATTTTTAAAATGAAACAGCTCTTGGTGTATTTTCATGGTAATTTCACGCACATTAAAACACTTTCCTACAGACGTTGCTCCATGTCTAGTTAAAAGACTATCTAAAATTTAAATTCTATCCAAAGAGATAAAATTATCTTATCTTTCCTTATCTTCTTTGCTATAATATTGTTATGCAAAATATTTGTAATTAATAAAACAAAGGTTTGAAAATTATGTGTAAGAGAGTTGTTTGTTATCTGCATTATCGCCGGAGGAACAAATCAATCACCACCGACCTTGGCAACGTATTCCGGCGTCGTTCTTTTTCCTCCGCATTACCAGAGATGCAACCTTTCTTCTTAGAAATTAGGTCGATCGTGTTGAATCGAAGCAACTCGTGTAAAAAGAGAACACAATGTCTTTTTTAATTCGTGTTAAACCGTGTAGAAAGAACTCGTGTAAAAAACAAAGCCTGTACGTGCACCAAAATCAGGTGCCTCATCGACTTTGTTCCTGACCGGCGCGGAACAAAGAAGCGCAATTCACGCTATATACACACATTCGCAAAATTGTTCTTCTTCTTCTTCTATTTTTCTTTAATGTCGCATCAACAGCAAGGTCATTAGCGACGGTGCCATTAGATATGTGTGTAGTAGTTTATGTTTTTGAGATATTTTAATACTCTTTGTATGTCATTTTGAGAAGTCAGGTTTATGTTGTTGCGTTGATTCCGTATTTCTGCCTTTGGGTTTCTATGGTGTAGCATTCGTGCAGTATGTGGATTATTGTTAATGAATGGTTATTGCAATGAGTACAGGTGGGTGGTGTGGTTTTTTTGATTTGTGTGATAATTATTCCTTCTTTCCTGTTGTTTGGTGGTTTGGTGTTTGCTGGTGAAAGTCTTGGATACTTTTGTGTAGTTGGGACACATTCGCAAAATTCACGCTTCCCTAGAAACGTAAACTCCGTGAAACGTACCGACAGTGAAGCCTTTTTAACGATAAAGATGGCGAAACTTGCAACGCCATCAATTCCCGCCTGTTTAGCCAGAGTTGCACGGAAAAGCAGCCCCATCTAGGCAATTTGCATCATTTAACGACGCTATGGCGCGACTTGCACCGTCGTGTTTCGAGCCAACTCGCGACTATGAGCCAACTCCAAGATATAATATCTGATAGAGTGGTACACGTAAATGGTTTCAAGTGTCGGCACCTTTCTCGCTGCGCTGTGCTCGGTTTAATCGCGCCCGCGCCGATTTCATTATACCGAATGGTCGATCGGCCACCAGACTCCTTACGTACGCACCGTTCGCAAACCCTCTCGTCTTCTGCTCGATATGCCAAGTCCATATCTTCCATTCTCGTAACGCAAATAAATTTCCTACCAGGCAGAAGTCGAACTCGCGAAATAAATCGCGCGCCTCGGTAATTTTATTTCGCCGCCATTTCTTTCGTCGCGCCAACTTCCGGTTAATGCGTTGCATCGCGATTTTTCGAGGCAAATGTACATAGCGAGTTTACGCCGAGGTTGGCCACCTGGTAGGATGACGTGATTTTTGTTTGTTGAAAATTGTTGCCAAGTAGAGATTTTATAATGGGATTTGGGACAAAAATATCTACTATATTGACAAGTAGAGATTTTATAATGGGATTTATTTGTTGAAAATTATTGCCAAGTAGAGATTTTATAATGGGATCTGGGACGAAAATATCTACGTTTGATGGATAACGTATAATTGTGTCGCATAAGTACAAACAAAAATTATTGGACCAAGATTAAATTAGCCACCAAACTAATTGCAAACAATAATTTTATAGATTGATGGAGATTTTGTCATTCGACTGCTTCGGGTTCGGTATCTATGTACTGTGATATTCCAATTTATGTTTACTCGGAGTTAATGTGACTTGATAAATAAGAAAATGAATTAATTTGCTTACAATATTGCGACATTGATCGTGATTTATAATGATAAGTATGTATATATTTACAGACGTATTTGCATGAGAGAAACGTGCAGCGTGATATTTTACTTTTGGATTATTTTACGGCTGAACTACTTATTTATTTACTCAATAGTGATTATATCCTTAACGTGGTTTAGACTCATTTTTTTCACGAGAAAAGTAGCGATACTCGATTGTACCATCACACGAGAAGAGTAGTGATACTCGATTGTACCAGCACACCCTGTATATAAACACAAATAACATTAATTGAGTCATTCTAACTCGGATGTGGGACTGATCATTGGTATTACATTTTCGCTACAAGCGTGCGGGTATTCTCGTTAGTCAGTGTCACTCTTGTGTCACGACGTCTACGAAAAAGCAAATGAAATAATATCCGACAGTTGACACGCATTTACTTTCACGCTTGAGAGGCAATTTTCAGAAGCTCTCGCTTGTCCGAGCGACGAATCATCGTGACAGGTCTGTCAACTTTTGAAATTTGGCCAATGAAGCGATCACGGCGCGAACAGTCGTGCAATTCAACGTCGTTAAGGTCGTTACGTTTACGTCGGCCACGCTCGAGTGCGTTCCGGCTTCAAAGATTCACGATCCTATCTGTCCCCTTCACTTTGAACGTTGCGTATCGCGTCTGCGACAATCCTGAGTAGACATGGACCTTGCTGCTGCAAGATCTTGCGATAATCACCATCCGCGAATATTGGACATTCGAGCGTTTGATGCTATTATTTTATCACGAAACAAAATTATTTGCCTTTTCTTGGAAAACTTTCGAGACAACACCCTGTATAAAGACAGTTTAGTTGTAGAACTCTTCTTTGTAGAACTCTTCTTGTCGAACCACCTAGTATTTTCATATCCAGTATTTAACTTTTTTATAACAAATCGCCGATCATGGATAAGCCGCGATCGTCACAGTGAAATAATCGCGCTTCGTTATAACGTCAGAAATACGTTTCTTAGCGACGTTGAGTGACGATAGTGCTAGTGTCTTAATCAGTATTTTTTTTTTCTCTTTTTTTCGAGTACCACCGTGATCTACTGTCTTGGGAATCTTGGATTCGATGCGTTGCCGAAACGAGTTCTGCTCGAGACGCTAGATTCAGTTTCGCTGTGAATTTCGAAGTTTGTGCTACAGTTGGGTGTTCGACCTCTCCCGACGAGCGATCTCAGCTACCGGTTGCACATCGTGATATAATTCGCGGATCATCCGCCATATAAATCTCGGATGCGATTCACGCGCGACTTCAAAAGCGACGAGTACATATGTACGTACAAGGTGGGAAGAAATATTTGGTCTTGATTATCACAGATGAATTCTACGATTTCATAGATTTCAAATTTCTTCGATTTGATGGCAATTGTTTTCTTATAAATTAGGTCGGCCATGAAATCACTTGGGCGACTAAGCGAAGAGTTAAACAATAAAACAAACTTTTTTGCCATTTTTCAAGAGAACGACGTGATTCCTCGGACAAGTTTGATCTTCGTGACGAGTAGAATACGACGCAAAGAAAATTTTGATCTTGAGATTCAAGACCAAGGTCAATCACACTTTTTCATCGTATCGAAAGTGTAGAATTCACTCATGATAGACAGGGTCGAACGTTTCTTTCCACCTTGTACGTACAAGACGCGTGCGTGCTAACAGCGACTTTATGGTTCTGGACGCGTGCGTGCTAACAGCGACTTTACGGTTCTGGACGCGTGGATCTCTATTTTTACGTAATTTTCGTATTAGGCTTCAGTAACATTTAATTCATCATCAGTTGTAACGCCAGTGTGAGTCTAAATAATCAAAGTGAACGCTATTCGAAATATAAACACTACATCCACGCGTCCAGTACCATAAAGTCGCTGTTAGCACGCGACTGCAGTGTTTTTTTTTTTTTGCTATTTCAAGAAAACTATCAGGTTGCGACCGATGGTTTCTTGGAAAAGTTTCACCTTTGTAACGAGTAGAGTACAATGCAAAACAAAAGAAAAAAGAAGAAAATTGTTTTGAAATTTATGATCGAGAAATTTAATCTTGCGGTAGATTCTTTATATGCTGTTATTAAACCCTGTTTTCTTGCCACCCTGTACATACGCGCATGGCGTGCGTTTCTTCGCTTCAGCGAAAGGGTTAACAGAAAGTTAAGACACGGAGTGGGAGAGGGTGAAAAAGTTGTCGGCGAGATTGCGGACAGGGCAATAATTCCGGGACCGAAATCGTTGGACGAGCGTCAGCTGGGAGAGTGACGAATCGCAGGCCAGTTTTTCCAACGGCGTCCGGGGGGCGGGGGCGGGGGCGGCGGCGACGGTAGCGACGAGATAACCGACGCGGTGTTTGCGCGCACGTTTACGTGCGAGGGAACAATAAGAGGAAGGAACGGGAAAAGCAGAGACTCCCCGTGACTCTTCCACCCTATAAATCTTTCGGATATTAAAAGTAATTGCTTCGAGCCTGCCGCGCTCTGCCCGCTTACGTCGCGCTTCATGTATCTTGCATAGCAACAGCGTCTTCTCTGTGCCCCGGGCCCGGGGATACGCTTCCCGCCGCTCGTATATTCGCTAACTCGCTCTAAATTCGAACACGCGAAACTTTTACAAGCTGAAAAGTTTCGCTGCTGCGCCCCGCTCCGTTCGTTTTTCTTTACCCCGGCATTTTCTTCTCTTCTTTTTTTTTTTTTTTTTTTATTGCTTCTTTTTCCATTTTGCTGGAAAGAGGATGTACCATCGGAAAGAGGATTTGGTTGACAGCGGACGAAGCTGTAGTGTAGAAAGAGCGTTGGTATATTTCGTATAACCATCCTGTAGATAACTGTGGATGGATGTGCAAAATCGGACGGTGTGTATGAAAATTTAGAGAAGATTGGTGTAAATTAATAGACGAAATGAACGTCCGTCAATCCGAATATGTAGAATCGTCGCGATAGCCGCGACGTGGAATTTCGATACGCTCATTTACAGAACGAGCAGCGAGAACCATTCGTTTATACGTTTGGAAGTTGAAACAAAGTCCAAAAATCCAGAAAGCCTAAATGCTTGCTAAAATTTTCTGTGAGGTCGATAATTTTAGTCACGCGCAATTATTTTGGAATTATTTTGTACAAAATGAAACTGTGATTATTTGTTGAAATATTGGTTTTGTCTGTTTGGATATAAGCAACTCTCTAAAATTTTTTCCAATTTACGATATTCGACGAAGCAGCTCCATTTTTTATAATAGTCCGTTACATTTGACAAAAATCGCGAAATTCCTCAGTTACGAAGGTATGAAATTTAAAACAGAAATTAACTTTTACTGTATAATAGATACTCGAACGCTGAATTTCTCCGAATTCAGAAACCAGATATATTGAAAATATCCGCAGTAACAGGATTGATTGACGAATCAACGAGAAACTTTGTTTCCGTCAAGATAACAAAGTGTTGAAAAAGTAACTTATTGTTACTCGCAAAAAAAAAAAAAAAGCTGCCGCCAGAAACGCACGTGCCGCCTGGACGCGGCTGTTTCGATCGGCCATCATCGGCCATCGGCGCGACGTTTTATAGAGCGTAATTTCGAGCAGGGCCCTGTGTTATCGGCAGCGCCGAGGACGGCCCGTAGGAACGTTAAATCCGAGACACATCCCCTTATTACACGGCACGGCGCGCTGTTTTATTAGACGCTCATCGCGCGCTGAGGGCACCGTTAATTTAACCATGGTGGTTTTAATTTGTCGAGGGGAGGGGCGTCTCTCTCTTCCCTCGGCGGTGAGTCATAAGTCGAGCGCCGTGGATAATAGAATCCGAACGGCGCGACCGTTAAAATGCCTAGAACGATTCCCGTAGGCGGTTAATCGCCGTTGATGAAAAAATTTCATTTACAAACAGTCGCCGAACGCCCCCCTCCTCGCCAAACCCTTCCTGACGTCGCGTCGCGCCGCGTTTGGTCGTTCTCACATAGGATCGCGCCGTGTAACGCAGCGTGTGTACCGTGTGTAACGTACGTACGTCGTTCGATGGACGCGAACAAATTGGCCAGGGGGAGGGAGGATATCCCAACGATTCATCACGTGCCAATTTGTTAAGGTTCCAATGTGTCCGTATTGATTATTTAATTGGGAGAATATTTCTTGTATTATGAATGATTGGAGGCGATTTCGTTCGTCGCGCGGCTCCGCGTGGTTCGTTGGCCCGCGCACGGATTTGATTTATTTTTGTATCGGATATCAGTTACAGAGTGCAGATGTCGATGGAAGAGTTACGTTTCACCTTCTCCTTCCTCGTCTTTTCTTTCTTTCCTTCTTTCTGTACCACCCTTTCGTTGCACCGTTCGGATCGCTATTCAATACGAGAAAGAAACGTCGAAACTTCGAACTTCCGACAATCGAGGATTGTCTCCCCTCCTTCGGCAGGCGACGCGAGCGAGCGAGAACAATAAGCTCGAGCTGATACACTAGCTCGTTAGCTGGCAATAACTTGTATCAACTTGTTATTTAATTAGAAGTTTCGCTAAAAGGTCGTCGTCGCGACGCGAGCGTACGCGCAGGCGCGGCGCACAGGCTGCGACGGCGGAGGCAAGATTCCGTCTCGTTAAAAACCATTGTACGACGATCGCCTTTCTCTCTTACTTACGAGCAAGGAAACGATCCTCTAATTAGCAAGTCTCGAAGATAGCTGGAAGCAGAATCGAGACACGACGCGATATCGTTCGTGCTTAGATTCGAATCCGATTTAACACTGCATGCTACGAAGACGTCGCTAGCTAATTACGACGTCATTTTCTTTGACAAGCGTAGTCTGATAAATTTTAATCACTTTTTATATTATATAATCTTTCTCCCTTCTACACATCAATTTTCATATTACATTACGTTTTATATCATTTTTTCGCTTCAAATCTGTTCTTTCACAATTATACACAACTATACTCGTAACAAAAGTTGCAATCTAGTCGCGACAAAGCTCAGCGAGCAGTCGCGCAACACAACTGCAGCCCTGCACCGGATATTTGACAGTCACTGGCAAAGGTTCCCTTACGTGCGTCCCCATCCATCGGAGCGTAATCGCCAAAGCCCCGTGAAAAACTCGAGAGGCCGCCTTTTGCTTTTCGCGCGCGCCAAGGATTAGCCCTGTTCGTCCGTTCTCGTCCGACTCGAGCTTTTTCCACCGCGTGCATATCCTCCTCCTGTCAAGGAACAAAAAGGAACCAAAAAGCCGGAGAGAGAGAAAGAGAGAGAGAGAAAGAGAGAGAGAGAGAGAGAGAGCATGGTACATGTGAGAGATTCAGAAGAATAAAAAAAAAAAGGGGAAAAAATGAGCAAGTCAAGCCAGGTTGCAAGGGACCGTATCGAGTTCAGAGAAAGATAAAGGCCGTGATAGAAGAGACCGAGGGGAACAGAGAAGGTAATGCAAGAACTGAGGAGAAAAAGAGGGGAGTTTAGGTGCGGCGGTGGTCGTTTCAAAGAGGCTTCGAGAAATAACGAATTCACTTCGTTTCTCTCTCTCTCTCTCTCTCTCTTTTTCTCTTCCTTTTTTTTCAAGACCTCCCCTTTCTCTTTCTGTACGGCGCATAGAGTCGCTGGCGGTGGTAAAGTATTCAGCCCCCAATCCTCCCTACGGCTGGCTGTCCGTGGCAACCCCCCTTTCCTTTTCCACTTACAGGCCGTATAATTTCCCCTCGCCCGTGCATCATACACTCACTTATTTTTGCGCTACAATGAACCGAGCGGACATGGCGGTGGGTTAAGCTCGAGGGCGGTTAACGCGGCTCCCACGCTGTGTAGCGAGAGAGAAAGAGAGAGAGAAATGTAGAGTACGAGAGATTGTGAGGTTGCAGAAGGACAGGGGAAGAAAAGATACATACTGGTAGATAGAGATGGAGAAATAGAGAAGAAGAGAGATAGAAATAGAATGATAAGGAAAGAGAGAGAGAGAGAGAGAGAGAGATTGCGAGGGAAAAAGAGAAGATAGAGTCAAGGGGAGAAAGATAGGAGGTTGGCAACCCTACGACGAGCCCGTGGCCGGATAAATTATTACTTTCGTTCTTGGTGAAGCAATATCTGTGCTAATAGGAAATCACGAAGGGCTTCTAGTCTTCTTGCAGTGCTCACTCCCCTGCTCCCTTTTCGCTCGACGTCCTTTTCGTCCTAACGACGCCGGTTCTTCACGTGGAAATGCCACGCCACGCGAACAAGTTGTCGGAAGGACGCCTCCTCGCTTTCCTTTTCATTGCGTCTGTTAAATAGGATATGAGAAATTACGCGGCTCGCGTGAACTACAGTTCCACGGTTTTCCCCTGAATTCTTTTCTCTCCTCCTTCTTTTCGTTTCGCTTACGTGTTTAAACTTCTTTTTTTTTATATATATATAAATTACTCAACACTGTAGATTTTCATAAGTGAGCTTTTAATATTTGTACGCAAAGTTTCCTTGCGTCGCTCGAGCAACAACGTCGGAATCCTTGATCAACCGGTAAACGACAAATTTATCGGCAATAACTCGCGATATAAATGCGATTAATATAAAGTTACGACCCGTGCTACGCGTAACTGCGCTTTAATATTCATAAATGAACCGAATATGATCCTGTTTTCCGGTTTATTAGCCCCTCATCGTTTATGTAAAGAACCATTTCCAAATCATTTGTCGGCGCTGAGACCGAATTTATCGCCCGCACTTTCAATAAACGCGGAACGCGGGGAAATTTGGCGTGTTACACAACCCGACCGGTATCTAGTATGTATTTGGAAACGAATCGAACGCGATCAAACTGGCACGACGCGCCAGTCGCGTCCAGAGCAAATTTGTTGAGCCGCTTGTTCGCGTAATTTGCGAAAAAAACCTCTCGCGCTTTCGCTCCAGCGGCGTTGTGAAATTTTTATCTCGCCCGCGTGTTTCATCTTGACGTTTTCTGTTTTAGTCGCAATATCGACTCGTAAACGCTCGTAACGTAAACTGGATCCTCGATCGCAAACTGTGTATATCTAAACGAAGGCAACGAAACATCTCTGGGACATTTCGATCAACGTCTAAAAAAGTAACTCTGGTGCGAGTTAGTTTTGCCCGACCGACGAGTCTCGGTCGCAAAAGATTTCCACCCATTTCCCATTTCCCGGAGCAGGAGCTGGAATTAATTAACGTCTTGCACAATGTGAAATCGGGGGCACATCGAACGATAACAAACATCCGAGAAGGATGGAAAAAGTTGAGCGGCTGGTGCGTGAGAAACAGCGATTCCAAGCGTTTCCTGGAACAACGAGCCAGTTCCCGGTAAGTGGAGCGTTGCCTACCACGGTAATTATTGTTATTCGGTCTGTCAAACGGCCGCTTGCCAGACGTAGTTACTCTCCGGTGGACGCGACACGGATCCCTTGTTGGCTGACGAAGCGAACCAAGATGCAAATCCCATTAGCGAACTTGACGCGACTTCCTGGCCTGGGTGGATGCGCGCCGCGCCGGAGGACGCCGATGGAAAGAGGAACGCTCAGCTCAGACGCTAATGGGAATGTTTGTCCGAATCGCGAGACTGTCGGATTCTTCAAGCTCGAATTTTCACGTTCTAAAATTTGTATTGGAATTTCTGTCGAAGGAAGTGAACAGGGTGTCCCGAGGTGTGAAGCTAACCGCGCAATTTTCTCCGAAATTATTCGCTGTAGGGAAAAATGTTTCAAATGAAACGAAACTTTGAGCAGCGGTAAGTGACCTTGAATGACCCTGACACCAACGTAACCTAGGTCACTGAATTCGTCTTGACATCATGAGATTACAAAACTGTAAACTCATATAGATATCTATTTAAAACTGTAATATGTATATACATGTATATTTATTCGTGTATATGCATATTACAGTTTTAAATGGATATGTATATACATATTCATTACAAAACTGTAAACTCATATACATATCTATTTAAAAAAGCAAAGGTGAAATCTTGGAAGCATAACTATCTAGACGAGAGTTATGATCACCATAAGATGCCCCCCCCCCCCCCCCTCGAAACAACATAAGTTTTTTTCGAAACATTTTTCTCTATAGTGAACAGACTGTTCAAGACTGAAAATTGCGTGATTAGCTTCTTGTGAGACACCCTGTATATATCGAAATGGAAAAAGATACATGCTAGGAGATACGTGCGAGGAAAAGTTTATGCCATCTGAAGATCAATTAATATCTCGAGAACTGGTAGAGATCTTGTCCACGTCTCGAAAATGTGTCCTCTTTTGCCACGTTTCCGTCTATTTCTTTTTCAAACGCAATCCGTCGACGACGGTTTAAATTTCTCGTGGTGTCGAAAGGATCGCAGAAAATGGCGACAAACAGCGAATCATTTACAGTGCGACATAACCTATACGCGAGTTCCTATGTGAGAATTTGCACGAGTCGATAGTCGGACTGGGAGAGAAGATCCACGGAGGATGAATCGATCCTTAAATTGGTAATCGCCGAGTCGCGGAGAGTCAGAGCCGCGTAGCTTTACCGATTCTCGCGTCTTTCCGCCGCCACGGAACGCAAACATCTGGTAAACCTGACGTCGAATGTCTCGCGTGTTTGCGGAGACACTCGGTTTCTCCCTCAACTCGCGCGAATTTAAATTCGTCACCGCCGCATAACTTATCTAGTCTCGCGAAACGTTTCGAAATGGAACATATTCGAAAAACCTGTACGATCACAGCTTCGTTTTAGGTTAGGTTTAGGTTAGGTATCGTTCTTATTTATTTTTGTAAATTTCGACGTATAATTTACCTAGGTTCGCGAAACGTTTAGTTTTAGGTTAAGTTTAAATTTCGACGTATAACTTATCTAGTTTTGCGAAACGTTTCGAAATGAAACATCACAGGTTCGAAAAACTTGTACGACCACAGTTTAGTTTTAGGTTAGGTTTCGTTCTTATTTCTTTTTATAAATTTCGACGCATAACTTACCTAGTTTCGCGAAACGTTTCGAAATGAAATATCACAGGTTCGAAAAACCTGTACGACCACAGTTTAGTTTTAGGTTAGGTTTAGGTTAGGTATCGTTCTTATTTATTTTTGTAAATTTCGACGCATAATTTACCTAGTTTCGCGAAACATTTCGTAGTGAAACATCACAGGTTCGAGAAACCTGTACGACAACAGCTTAGGTTTAGGTTAAGTGTCGTTCTAGTTTCTTTCTGTAAGTTTCTCCAGATGTTTTTCTTCGACTATTTCACAAACTTGTGATGAAAACTCACTTTTCGTAAGTAAAACAATTTTAAATTCGACAATTCAAAAATTTTCAATATTGGCTAAAACAGATACCAGACACGCGTAACAAACTTTTACACGCGATAAGTTCATCCTGCATGTACCTTGTCTATGATACAAATAAATGGTTCGTGACAAAGATTGATACGAAGCAATTAGCAAAGTATAATTCCATCAATTTCTGTACGTCATATAGCAAACGCAGTGAGCGAACAGTTTGCTGAAATTTCAAACGCTCGAAGCATCGTGTTCGTGCACGCATCGGTAAGGTAAATTTCAGCTGCTTTCGTAAGCAGCCATGAGAAAGAAAAGCACACTGAGTTGGTTCACGTTCACGCGTGACAGCCCAGCAGCTACGAACTACGCAACTATGAGATTATCTATTCATTCTGTTTTCCGGCAATTTGGGAAATTATGGTTTCCGTTTCGTTCGAACTGATTACGAAGATGAAACGATGAACAACTAAAAATTGTCAAACTCGTTTAAAATAGTCACGAGTAACTATTTGTTGCGCCATTAAGCAGAAATCAACAAACTGATTAATGATTGAACGAAGAATGAACAATTAAAAATCATCGAAACTCGTTCGAAGTAGTTACTATTCTGTAAAATAAAAATCACATTGTATCTCACGGAATCAGAATTCAATTTTAGATTCCTAACTAGTAATTCGTCTGATCCAACTGATGATTGAGTCGTTTTATTTTCAAAGTTGCAGAGAATCACGGGAAAAATGAATCACAAGTAACGAAGACTGTCTGTATGAAATTATTTATACAAATACGAGTATATCTTGTCGAAAGTTAGCATCAATTTTCCGTATTTCGATTTAAGAACATATTTTCAAAATGGCAAAATCGTTCAAAATGATTCGGAAATCTCCACGCGACACGTTTCAAATCTCACATGCGAATAATAACATAATAAATACTCTTAACGTTGTAACATACTGTGTCATACCATTATAACACAATATCAATTACAATAACAATAAAATACTTGCACGAGGATCGATTCGCCAGCGAGTTCAAACGAGCGTCCAACAACAAAGCAATTATTCCTGTTAATATAAAAATTCGGCATTCTGTCGAGTTTAGCTTGGAGCTTAGAAAATTTCCGAGCGCCGGTGTCGAAATTTCTCGAGCAAATTTCTTACACGTCGCTGGGTAAATATTCATCAGATGAGAGAAGCAGCGCTGCGACGAGAGAGGCCGGCATAGGAAGAGAGAGAGAGAGAGAGAGAGAGAGGGAGAAGAATTTCTCTTTCGTCCGAGGTCCTGCTCCTGTCCCGATAGCGAGCGCGTTTCAAAGGAGCCGCCGAAATAATCCGCTATGCATAGCTTCGACCCTCCTTCGCGCAGCTTGCTATTAAATTCGGATGCGCGGGACGTTCACCGGAGGCTACGCGGATAATGCTCGGGCGAGAGCGCGTTGTCCCGAGCACCTTCTTCTGATCTTTTAAGGTACGTCAAGGTTCCCTTTGTTTTCGCCGTTGCTCGCGATTATTCTTCGCCGTTCGTTCGTTTCCCCGGGAAAATTGTAATTTTAAATTAATTGCGCGGCGTCTCTGTTTTTTTCTTTCTTTTTCTTTTTTTCAATTTCCTTCGCGCAAAAGCAGCCGGAAGAGACACCTGTCGAGGAATATATTTTTCAAAAGGTCTGCGCAAATGTCCCAGTTACTTGTCATTGTTCGTTTTTAAGCGGCAAACTCGAGCATTTTTCTCTATCTTTTTCTTTTTTTCTTTTTCGTACAGTTGATTCAACATCGAAGGAGGCGTCTCGCTTCAACCGCCGGAGCAGCTCTTTTGATTAGTCTATCCATTCTTGAAATAGACCCGCTACGATTTCACAGGCATGAAAGTTTAATCGCGACACCCTGGCAAGGTAATTCAGGACCGTTCCTTTTTCCGGTTCGCGGGAAAGGGGGCATTCGTTATTCCAGCGAGTGATTACAGCGCGACGTTTTCGCAAATTCCGCAGGCTCGCGAAACACTTATTTGAGTACTGCAATATTATTGTCCGAAGGTTCCAACGAAAACATGAATAGCACGGCCGGACCGGAATTACGATTTCGAAAAATTCAAAGTGTCGTGTTTCACGCTCGTTGCGATTCTCACGCGAAAAATGCGAGACTCTTACGCTGGACTCTTGTCATTTCACCAACGGTTCACGATGTCAACTCGAAACGTTTGTTCTACCCGATTTCAAATCCGTTCCGTTGCGATGCCGACGGGCGGAAAAAATGGCGGAGAAGGGCTATTACGGCCCCCGTGGTAAACTGAAAGGAATGTTAGGAACGACTTGCGCAAACTGGAGAAAGGGAAACGAGGAGGATTATACCGTCTGAGCCGGTGTAGCGGTCGAGGTTGCAAGATTCTTGCCAGGTAAAAACGGAGGATTCTTGCGACACGGGGATTATACACTGAAGCATGCATTATGGATATTTTTAAAAGGTACGAAGCTTCGAGTCCCGCTCCGCGAGACTCGAGGAGGGAAATGGAAAAGTTTATAAACGAGCGCGCGAGTCTTGCTTCGCCGAGTTGTAAACAACGAGCAACGATTGTAAAATATTCGATCGAGTCATTTCTAACGGTAGAAACGACTCTGTCAATGAAACAGGCAACAATTGTATCCTGATCTATGATATATATTCGCCATTATTATTTGCAGTTACTCGTTGATGCCTTTGACGTGGAATTCAGCTGGTTTTGATGTAAACAAGTTTTTGACAAACTCTCGAACTTGGTCGTCGATGTGCACTTTTGATCTCTTCATTCCAAAGCTGAGGAATTTATCATCTAATTCCGATATGTGCGTTGCCGCTGTTGTAACAAGTCTGAGAAGTATTTATTTACCGCTAAAAGTCGTTGGGATGACAAATGCATTACAATTTGTTCCCGAAACGAAAATTATTTATGACTTGGCGCAATCTTGGCTGACCGTTTTTCAAAATATTGAGAACTAAGTGAGCTTTTCGAAAGGGAAAAAAAAAAAGAACGTGAGGTCCCATTTCCGCAAAAGAGTGTTACACTTGTTGTGTGGCGGCGCGCGTATTTTTGAAACAAGTTTAAGACAACGTCGATTAACAAGCGACGAAAGAAGAAAATGAAAATGGCGGAAAGGAAAATATATTGTAATCTCAATTGCCGAGAGCAAGAATCAACCGAAGCAAACGGCCGTCATAACCTTATTATACCCTAAATTGAAATAAATAGTTTCTCGTTAAATCTCGGTGATACATTTATTTGAAGGAGTGAACTGTCTCTGTAGTGAAGTGTCTCTCGTTATATCTCGGGCAATCGACGATCGAAATATTTCTACTAATCGTCTCTCCCCCCTCCACTCTATTTGGTGAATGGTTCTTTCGCGGCAGTCGATACGATAGTCGAAGGGAGAGAATGGATATCACCTTCGGCTGGCGGAAATAATGCGGCGAGACGGCGCGAGGAGGGTTGACGTGACGAGGCAGAGGGGCGGTGCGCAGACCAGGAGGAAAGGTCTACGCGTGAAGGGACAATTTGCCGGGAATTTCAAGAACGCAACACCTTGATCGCCGCGAAATGAAATAAGCCAACGAATATTAATTCAGATACGCCCCCTCCCCCCCCCCCCGGTTTTTCAGGAGGGAAGCTGCCGGGGCACGGTGTACGCGACAACCGTTCGATACAGATTATCTGACCCATCCCTTTCATGGGACATGACGACGAGGGTTCCGCGAATACTGCCGCGCCGTTGTCAAGGAAAACGCGTCGGGCCTAGTCGTACGTCTCTCCACTGAGAGAAGCGCTATGTATTGAAACGATGAAATATCATTGGTCGATGCTTCGACGTGATTTCATCGAACGCTTGTTTCGTTCAAAGTTTTACACGTTGGATACACGGGTGTAGTTTGTCTCGAGCAAAAAGGAAAAGGAAGAGAAAAGTAAAGAAATGACTTGAGTCGAAAATTGATTTTTCAAAAATTGTATATTCTATGATTGCTCTCTAGATAGATATCTAGAATCTTTAGAATATTTTAAAACTTGGTAATTAACTTGGAATATTTTTTTCTTTTTTTTTTTTTTGACATTTAATTGTAAGAGATAATAGTAAAGTTAAACGTGTTAAACTGCACGTGTAATGTAATTTATCAAATCTCGATTTAAATATTTACTATTGTTGGATGACCAACCCGGACAATATTGAATCTATGCAGATACTGAGAATGAGCTAGCAACAGTCCATATAAAAGTGGACTGTGAATAGTTAGTCATAAGGGCGAGATCCAATAGTTGATCATCTATGTTCCTTCCCCTTCCACTTGACGATGATAACCAAATATATATAAGGACATGCTTTAGAGACATATAAATTATTATAGAGACATTCTATATCATTAAGAGCATAAAACATTCTAAATCATTATAGAGACATTCGATATCATTAAAAGCATCAAACATTCTATATCATTAAGAGCATAAAACATTCTAAATCATTATAGAGACATTCTATATCATTAAGAGCATAAAACATTCTAAATTATTATAGAGACATTCTATATCATTAAGAGCATAAAACATTCTAAATCATTATAGAGACATTCTATATCATTAAAAGCATCAAACATTCTAAATCATTCTACACCATATTCAAGAGCATTAAACATTGTAAATCATTCTACATCATTCTATTTCATAGACGACCAAGACTGTAAGGGAATAAACTCTTTTAAATTGTAAGCGTGTTGACTCCATTACACGGAATCCAACACTATTCTCTGTTAATATTAACTAATTACAATGAAATACCGGAATACGAGACAGAGAGCTTATAATCTGAACTTATAACGTGCAAGTTACTTTTGATTCAAAACGATTTGCTATGAAGATACTCTTTCTTTTTTTTCTTTGATAAAACCTACAATCAACAGAACAGCCATTGTCACATGGTCACTCTATAACTATAATTACATATTAGAACATAATGCTTAAAACTATTAAAAATATTATTAAAATAATCTTATTATTAGGCATCGTTAAAAATAATAACTAAACTGTTCCATCAATTGATACTTTCAATATTAAAAGACATTTGCACGGTACAAGCAATTTTTAATAAGAAGTCGCTTACACTCGTTAACTTCTGACCTTTTCGTGTATTTAAAGTCTGAGTCTATTAATCGTTGCTCACCAATTATTCCGCGTTTCAAAATTTACTCGTGGTGCAAATGGGTTGAAAGCAGTTCTTTTTCTTTTCAGAATTAAATTTTCGAAATCAACATTAGAAACATCTGAAAGATTACTGAGGTTATATGAATAAAAATTTGTGGTAATAGGTTATTGTCTACTTGATGAGATGAAATTTTGATTTATCATTTTCTATTTTTCTTTATTAATAAAAAATTAAAAAAATTGAAAATAGGAGGAGTTGGCAAATATTACATATTCAAGCTCGAATAATTGTCACTTTTTTAAAAAAAAAGCTTCGACAAGTACTAACTTCTTTTGTACTAGAATTTAACGTACGATTTAGAAAAATTTGCTTTGTTTAAATTAAATCGTACTGGAAATATTGCTGGTACCGTAGACGCTGTTTCGATGAAACAGACTATAACCAGATGACTGTCATGACCATTTACCTTCATATATTCAGTTCAAATTTTTAGCAATTGCCAAATTAAACGTGCATATTACTTTCTCAATGAATTACAATTTCAGAATATTTATCTTTAAAGTGGTTAAACAATTTCGAAGTAATTCAACGTTCAACCAGGCAATATCAACCAAAATTCAAAGTTTTCAAACGTGTACGATTGCTAAAATTTAACCCTACAAATTTTTTTTAAATTGTCGAAAAATACGGAAATACACGTTTCGTACAAACGAAACGTAAGATAGACGTTTTTTTTTTTTTTTATAGCAACGCGTACGTACGAGTGCTTCCGTAGCTTTCGAGCTACGTGCGCCACACTTACGTGCGCGTATGGATGGAAATTGCACACACAGAGGCAAAGTCGAACGAGCGCAATGCACATTTATAACGTTGCGGGGTCACGCCATCACCTCCGAGATTCTACTGGCTTTCGCATGCAACTTATGATCGTTACCAGCAGAACATTATGTAAGCCGCGATAACCGCATAATAGTTCATTCTAATCATTATTTAAAACGGTCCTTCCTATCGCGGCGGACTTGTTAACTGCTTTGTAATCTTCGTGGAACGTTACTAATTGTATTAAACCCGGCTTTGTCCGTTCTCCGATATCATCAACTTTATTAGCCTCGCATCGGTCGATCAGAGTTACGTTCCCGCGCGAATTTTTATTTCACTATCACGTTCAGATGGGCATTTTCTTCTTTTTTTTTTCTTTCCTTTCTCTTTGAATATTTAATAGAATCACAGTCACGTGTGTGTAATTTCCATGCATTTTTGTAACCCGGAAGTAAAATGTTCCTTGCAAAATAAAATACAGCAGGTTTTATTTTGCACTGTAAATTTACCATTTTGCATTGTAAATTAACCCGTTTGCGGATCGTGTTCACCTCTTTGCGAATAAAATTCATCTCGTGGATGACTCACAAGTGAATTAACATATTTTGTTATTTTTGTTACATCACCATACTCTCCAATGATGCAAGTTTCTTCAGAAATTAAATTCTGTTCAGGAATCCTTCAAATCACGAGCATTTAGTGGATATTATTAAAAGTTCCATTGCAACGATCACTCCTGCAAATGTAACTATTATATAAATATCTATATAAAAATTCAGTGAACCTAAAGATAGACGGATATAAGTGAATATGAATGAAACAAAAGTATAAATCCTTTCAGCGTTAAATAAACGTTTCACTTTAATCTCATGTCATTACACGTCATTTTCTGTTCAAGCATGATTACGCGCAAATAAAATTCTCGTCTCGGAACAATACGTTGCTGTTTTTAATTAATTTCCAGGAAAATTCGTCGCATTGAAATTATATTTTTCGAAAAATTACTCAGCGAAGGCGACCTCCTCTTCCTCTGCGAGAGGAGACCTCGCCCGAGACAAATCGCTCGATTAATTACGGCGAAAAGTTTCATGATCCGTGTTTAACAGGAAACTTATTAATGAGTTGTTAAGTCGAAAATGCCCCCGCCTCACTCTCGCCGCGCCATAAATATTCAAATGGTAAACGATTCGGCGCGCTCCTCGCCGCCATCCCACCGGTTTTGATCGTTGTTTCTGCAATCGGGGAGGAAGTTACTTTTCAATATAACTGTGTTTGCGGATCCCGGCAAGAGAATTTAATAAAATCGTTTATGCGAATCAAGTTTGCCGAGTCGGGCAAGTTTCCCGGGAACAACGAGTCGAGAGACGTCCGACTCGTTTACAGAAAGCGTTGCAAATACGCGCCGCTAAAAGCGATAAATATCCGACTTGACGGAGCGAAAGTTGGCGAGAACGCGACATCTTTTTCCCTCGGTAACGCGATTCCGAGAAGAACTGCCGTCGGCGGAGCTGTTCGTGCGAATGTTCGTTCTATTTCTAATAATATAATTGTGGGATGGGCAGATTCTGAAAAAGTACTTTCTCCAGTGCCCAACAATTGCAACCAGATGTCCCAAGTGGCATACTGTAGAGAAAGTTGGGCCTGGGACTTGGGAATGTTTATGGCTAGCCTTCCAGACCTAGCATTTAATATATTAAGGGTATGGATGCGTTTGTGTGTGTGTGTGTATGAATGACGAATTTTGTGCAGATGAGGAAGAAGGACGCGCAAGTTTTTTGAAACTTTTCCTGCGAACCCTACTATAATCACGCGTCAGTTAGCAACAACAACAAAACCATCACTCATTCAATAATCACATTATAAATACAGGTTAAAGGGCGAAACTAGGCACAGGACGCAAACAAGGAAAAGAAAAAGATGAGGAAGAAGGCAGTGAGTTTCGAGCAGTCAGAGAGAAGACAGTGAGTTGAGAGTTGCGAGTCTAGCGAGTTTAGCAATTAAGAAAATAATGTAAAACGTCACTTTATGATCATTAAACGAATTTTCTTTATTTAACTTTAAATAAACAACTGTCTTTATCCAAATTCTTACAAATTGGGGTCTCAAGCCGGGATCCCGACTTAATTTTGAAGAATCGTACAGATACAGTGAATCTAATTAATACTCGAACACTAATTATTGAAACTTTTTGTGATTTTCTAAAGACAAGTCGCACGGTGACAAACTTAGGCTCGTTTTAAGGCTTGAAGCCTTTCAAATTATATTATTTGTTTCAGTCTAATTGTAAGATATTTTTATATCGCGTAACGATAGATTTTCTTTAAGTGAAGACACACTTTCCTCTCGAAAATGTTGCAAATTTTCATAATATACAAAAACGTTGCAAACTGTTCTTTCATAGTTGAGTCGACAATGGATTTTAAGACTGAAGCCTTCTCTTTACAACGACCCCCAAAAATTTGTATGATTTTTTCCCGCCATTTTATTCTTTTTTAACTTTGAATGTTAAGTTTAGATGGCAAAAAGAAATTCCAGAAATTCGTAACATTTTCGTCCGATATCCAGAGTTCAATTAGCGAGAAAAATATTGTGCGTATTAAATGATTGAGAAACTTTTTTAAATAAAGTGCCAAATATTAATTCAATGTTATAATGAATTTCGAAATTTTGCTAGCAGTGAAATGAAATACGTTTCGCCGTGATTAAAATTCACCTATCTGCTTATAGTGACAAGCGTTTTTCGTCGATCTGCATACGTCGATAATATCCAGCACGATGGTCAGAGTAATACGTGGTTAGGATAGCAATGTCATTACGCAAGACGTTACGACTTGCTCTTCGAGCAAACGTGGATACACGGTAAGAAACTTTACTTTCTCCGCGAGATCAGATCGCCTATGTCGATGGGAAATAGATATTATTGCCTCTGAATGGGAATTTCGCTGGGAACGATTTGACTCGCTCCCTCCGATAATTGTAGTTCGATGAATTACATTTCGATCATTTTGTTACAACGTGTGTACAAATATCGATGAAAATTGCATCGACACGGGGGAAGGAGAGGAAAAATAATAACCGGACTGTGTTTGTCCGCTCAGTACCGTAGTAAAATGATCACCGGACAAAAGTCTCGTGTAAAAACGATCGTTGATTAAACTTTGCGAATTATTTGACGGGTCGAGCGTTCGAAAATTGTATTTTCGTATTGAGTTTGAAAGAAAAAAAAGAAAAAAAAAAAAGGAAGAAGAAGAATGAAATTTCAAGTGATTCAGGCCCGAGAACGATAAAGCGACAAAGCGGCATGTCTCGGCTGCGAGGCAGACAATTTCATGCGAAACGAATATCGTATTAAACTGGCAAACGTAATTTTCGCGGCGGCATCGACGACGCCACGTGCGAAATAGGAATGGGCTCGGGGTGGGCGAATGGGAGCCGTGAAACGGTGAACTTGTTGCGGCGCGCATTAAATCGTCCTATCTTATTAAACTTCTTTAAGCTGGAAGCTTATTTCCACGGAAGCCGGTGTTTCGTGTAACGAGGTTCCGTGCGCCACGCTCTGCTTTCCTCTAGTCGCGACACCGCCAAGATTTAGTGGATCTGGCGCCGCGTCGCGTCGCGTCGCGTCGCGTCGCGTCGTTCACTTTCCGAACGAAGAGGAACCAAGAGATCGATCGTGCTATTTCTACATTTCGCTATTAAAAATGGCCATTTATCTGTGCCTGTTGATTTCTTCATACGAGGAATCAGAGAGTAGAAACACTGAGCGTGCTTGAAACAAGAAATGGCAAACGAAATGAAATATTATTTGAAAATTTATTTCATTTGACAGTGACGCAGGCAGGTTGAAATTATTTATTTCAAACGCACGGGTGGGAATTATCAATTGAAGTAACGATTGTTTAAGGTGTATCCGAGATTATTATTATTAAAAATAATATCATTTCAGAGGGGAATTAAGTAGAAACAGTATGGAGGGAAAATCAAGTATCAATTAATTGTAGTGTTCCCAAAAAAAGATTAGTCTACTGTTTTTTTGTTTAATTTTGCTTAAATCGTTGTAGAAATACGCAACTATTTTGTACACAGACAGAATTCCACTCGTGCATAAAACTAAACAATCAGGAACGATTTCAATAAAATAATATTCAAACATTCCGTTGCACGAATGATGAGAGAAACATTATTCATGTTAAAACAGAAATACGTAATCGAAATACATTTCCCGTATACTTGTAGGATCAAACAAATTTCAAACGATGTCTCGATTAATAAAATAAACAGACAAATATATAATTATATTATATAGATATATATTTTATTTTATTTATTTATAGAGTGTCTCAATTGAAATAATTGTCTGTTTTATATGTATCTTATTTGAAATACTATTTCACCTATTCACTGGTAAAAAGCAATTCAATTTTTCTAACGTGCTATAGAATTACTGTCACGAAAAGAGCAAAGAGTTAAGAAACGGAGCTGGCATCTCTGCGTCATTTAGCGACTTCATTTCATTTCCAAAAGAGCTCATGCGCTAGGGATTTCACGTCGTAAGGTGAAGAGTTTCTACCGAGCTGACGTTTGTATCTCTACGCCGGTAATATATATTAGGTCGTGGAACATCGATTATCGGAACACGCTTATCCGGAATTCCGATTATACGAAAATCTGTTCGCTGGAATATCGATCAGTCTAGTCGGGACAACGCAGCGGCGGTATGGTATCGAGGTATCGATGCGGTGGCTTTTCGGTCTTCCGTTTATTAACAAGCTAATATCGCCGCAAAAACGTTAGATGCTGTACAATGAATATGCAAAGAGTCCGGCAACATAGAAGGCAAGGTAAACCGGATTTAATGGAAGTCGAAAGAAAAATAGAAAAATTTGCCGACGCCTGGAATTTTCCAATATTCGTTTGTCTTCGGACTTTGCTCGTGTTCCGTGTATAAGTATAGTGACAAGCAAACATTATTCGAAATGACGAACGACGAATAAATCAACGAACATTGTTCGCGAATAACAAACAAATTGGGCTGATATTCGTTATGGTCAATTTTCGAATAAAAGAATGATTCGTGTGTTATATCTCGTAGAATGAAAATCAGAGAAAAGTACAGAGTATGAACATTACGTTCAACATTTTCATTTGCACTGTCTGCAGTGCAATTCGTAATATTGTTATCACGGTGTGTGTACAATCGGAGTAAGAAAAGACGAAACATTGTACATGTAGAGATCTAGATGTACTGTGCTATACATATAGAGAACTAATGTAGAATATATACTCTACTACATGTAGAATACTATACATATAGAGAACAATGTAGAATACAGTGTAGAATATATATATATGTAGAATATAATATATTAAATAGTATACTATATATATAGAAAATTAATGTAGAATATACTACACTATATGTAGAATACTATACATATAGAGAACTAGTGTGGAATATATTATACAATATGTAGAATATAATATAATAAATAATATACTATACTATATATAGAATACTATACATATAGAGAACTAATGTAGAATATGTACTATACTATATGTAGAATATAATATACTAAATAATATACCATATGTAGAATACAGTGTAGAATATATTATACTCTGTAGAATATAATATATTAAATAGTATACTATACATATAGAAAACTAATGTAGAATATATTATACTATATGTAGAATACTATACATATAGAGAACTAATGTAGAATGTATACTATACTATATGTAGAATATAATATACTAAATAATATACTATATGTAGAATACTATACATATAGAGAACTAGTGTAGAATATACTATACCATATATAGAATACTGTACACATAGAGTACACATACCAACTAGTGTATTAAACTATAACTATTGCAACCTACGTAGAATAACTAACTGAATTACTTTCTTTAAATTTGCTTCCAACGGCACTCTCTTTTCGAAAAGACTATCTGAAATTTATCATTTACTTGCAAACGAAAGTGAGTTGCAGATATAAAACAACATGAATAAATAACGCAACTGACAATTGTCTTGATTTTCATCACAATTTGTAAATACGAGTAAGACGATAAACAGTAATTAACAGTAAATGAAGGTTCTCCAAAACGGATAACAAATAATTCGAAGTGACGGATAACTCGAGTAATAAATAACCGAATGATGATTGATTATTTTCTTGTTATTCTTATTCGAATAATACCCGACACTCGTAAACAAGCATCGACAAGAAACACGTGTTAAAAATGGTATCATCTCGATTTGACAAATAACCAGTGATCGTAACTCAAATCGAGGCAACAGCGCGACACTCGCAACTCACAGTGTTATTAGGGTGGAGAGAAAAAGAAGGAACTGGTCGCTAGCCCGGGGAAATTGAATCTGACTTTCGCCAGCGCGGCGCAAGATGGGAGGGACTACTTAAGCGTCTGCTTCGCCGGCTGGATTTTGATTGTAAACTATCCTATCTCGTTTTTCTTCCCCTTCCCTCTGTCTCCTTCCCACGGTATTTTCCAGCGTCCCGCCGATTCGAGGCGGAGGCCGCGGATGTTATTGGAAAAAATATATCGCCGTGGCGTCGTAGAAACTGCGCGAGCCTTTAAGCTGAAAATTGCTTCCCGGCTGTAACCTGAGCCTCGATCCGTGAATTCGATAATCGTTCGCCGTTAATCGCAGGCCCGACGCGATCCGATCGTCTTGCTCGGCAACACGGTTCGAGAATTCTGTTGAAACGCGCGGGTGACGACGAAGATGCGTGAACGTCGATGTCACGGGAGAAGAAATCGACAGATTTCTGAATCGCGCGTTCTTCGCGGAAGCGTCGCGGCCGCGGCAACGGTGGGGATATCTCGCTAATTATAATCATCTAATTAGAGCATCTTCGCAGTCCGGGTCGGGCGGGGAATTGGGGGATGGTAAAGCCAATTAAAAAATTTTAATTTTCACGTGCTGGAAAATGTAATGAAATTTTCGCCGTTCGTTTCGTTTTATTTTACGTTTTTCCCTTTCTTTTTCTTTTTTCTTTTTTTTTTTTTTCTCTCGCTTTTCTCTGCCCTCCCTCTGTTACCCCCACTCCTACCACTTTTCCACTACTGCTTCTTCCGACGAGCTGTGTTCCATTTGGTTTTCCTCTCCCCTCCTCCCCTTACATTGCTCACTCACTCTCTCTCTCTCTCTCTCTCTCTCTCTCTCTTTATTTCATTCGCTGTTTTTTCGTTTTACGTTCTTTTGCTCTGTTTTCGTCACTGAAATGTACTCCGCACATTCCACTCTAATTAAATTTAATCTTACCTTGGGAAACGGTTCCGTTATTTCCAACTAACGAATTCGTATAACCACGGCCGACCGTCGCGGGGATTTCATCGCTTATTTCGCTTATCGTGGATTATCGCCGCCAGTTCGTACCGTTGCTTTCAAGTTCCAACTCTTTTCGGCCTGATCATTATCCGACAATTACGCTACCAGACAGTAGCTGGATGCCGACATTAATTTTCTACGCATCGATTAATATCTCAGAATATCTAATATATATCACATGATGTATATTAGAATCTTGTTCCAAAGATTCCTTCCGTTTTTATTAATTAACAACGTATGAGCAATATTTTTATAGTTTCACGTCGTGCCACTGAATTTTTGGACAATGCCACTGAACAATGGAAGCCTCATAATGCCATTTTTAAGATTTCTGAGATTTGCTAGCGAAATATCGTTCGACATATATTTTTATGTCATTTATTGACATACAATGCGAACTTTTTAATACTGATTATTATTGCTTTCATTAAGAAGAAAAAAAAAAAAAGAAACGAATCTTTTGCTAGTAAAATCAAATTCCAACAAGTTTTGGAAATTTCAAACGACGTTACGGAGAGACGGCGAAAGATAACAAATGAATCAGAGTGGATCGTGTATAATTTGAATAAGCGAATTGTGATGCGAAACGTAAAATATCGTGCACACATCACTCATTAATAAAACGAAAGAAATTATGAGCATATATTCTGTAATATCGATCGAAGAAAAAAACGGAACACTTCTGGCAGCGATAAGACACGAAGTAGTCTATATCAGTGATTACTCGGACAGAGAATCCAATTGTTAGAGCATCGAGATCGCTACTTAAAAACTGTCGTGCCTTCTTCGTCGAGATTTCGGTTTTCTTTAGCTAGATACGTAATTTCCAACGTTGCGACAGACCCGGCGGAAACCGGTCGTTCAAACACCGGCTACTCGCAGTTTCCAATTATACGGATGTTGATTTGCTGACGCCCGATTATTCGGACGTGCGATCGGGAACTGCTCGTGTTCGAGACAAGCGGAAACTGCTTCGCGGACGTCGAACGGACGCGCCATTAAAGACGACTGTAATCTGTTGACCGGCATGCTCGTCTATCCGGCTCGCCAATACCTTCGACTTAATAATAATTCATTCGCGAGGTTTTCTGCGAGATCTGAAGCGCAACGTTGCCCATCGTGAGAGGAATAAGAATGTTGAAATTTACAGGGCAACTTGTGACAATTCTCTGCGTGAAAATGAAAACGATTTGCAAAGCGATCGCAGAGCGATTTTCTGAACCTTCGCATAACAGTGGCTGGGTCTGCGGTGACCCATTTGAAGTCCTACTTTGTGTGTGAGTCATACAAAGTTAGCCTGTACGGCTACGATTTGGCGATAAAAAATGGCATCATATTACGTTTCCAATAAAAAGTCAAATCGGCGACGAACGCACGTACGAGTCAGTTCTGAAGAAGCAGTCATAGCGAATGGTCGGAAGTGTATTTCAGTGCATTGTTTTCTGTATTTTTCATTAGTAGTATTCTTTAGTTTTGTAATATTTTTTCATTTTTTATATTTTTCAGTCTTTTAGTGTTTTCCATTTTTTAAAACTTAAAACGATCGAGATGTTTTATTTGCATACGCAATGACGACGAATATAGCGCTAAATGTAGCAACTGTCACAATTTTGTTTGTAGCAAACATAAATGCAATCTAACTTATTATATACAACGAAAATAAATAATATTATTTATAGGTAATAAAAGTAGCAAACGGTGTTTTTATTTCCTACTATCCTACTATTACAACAATCATAATAAAAATACAAAAAAGAAACAAAATTGAACCAGCTACCAACGACTACATATAGGCGTATAACTTCGTTCCACTAAAACGTGTATATATATATATGTAGTCAGTAGTTTGGGTCTCGCGAGACCCGGCCACCGGCCAGTACGGCCCGTCATGCAACGCTTAATAGTTTGGCTCGAGCCACCAATTTGTAACAGTAATCGAAACGATCGATGTGCAATTTTTTCTAGATACTTTGTGTTCTCAAAGATTTATGTAATTTCTAAAGCTCGAATGTCTCTGACATTTTACTAATAAAAAACAGAGAGATAGAGAAGAGAGAGAAGGAAGAGGCAGAGTAATTCTTTTTTTTTCAGCAACTTCTCGATGTTGATCGGTCACGCGAGCAGTTAATTCCCGATGAAACGAATCGTCGGGGAATTCAGCGTGGCGCGATCGCGGCGATCGCGACGTCTGGCGACCGAGGGGATGCTTTATGCGAGCGCGGTGCGCGGCATCGAAGGAGCTTTGGGTAACGGGCTGGCACGGTCGCGGCGTGTCGCGGACGTCTTATAAATTTCCCCGGCGACAAGTGTTCCAGCGTGCCGCGAGCCAACCACCCGCCCGGCGCTATTGTTGTCCACGCGATAAGATCTCGCGTTAAATCCACACCGGGCCCCGGCCGGCACCGCCCGAGGACAGTTTGAGTTATGCCGGCCGCCGCGGAAAGCCGTTTGCTACCGCCGAGGGTGGAGGTGGCTCGCCTCGAACGGGTGTCCCGTTCGCAATCGCGGACAGAGGGGTGAAAAACCGACGCTACCGACCCGGAACTCACGTACACACCGCCGACACGGATGAAAGAAGCAGCAAGTGACGAAGGAAAAGGACAAAGACGGAGGGAGGTGGGTCGGACAATCAGCACAGCGCACGATTTATAGGTGGTTACGCATCACGCGAGTCGGTACGAGTCGGTCAGACAGTCGCGGGACAGGTTGTTAACGGGCCGTTTGTTCCCGGCGTGTCAATCTGGACACGTAAGTGCCGAATGTCGCGTGGAACGTTACACCGTGCAAATTCTCCTCGAAATTGAACGAGAAATTGTGAGTGCGACGGTAAGATTTTTTTAATTTCTTGGCTATTAAACTAGCCACTACAGTAGTACACACTTTCGTGTGTGTCATCTTTTTGAACGGTACGCCACTCACAGTGGCTCGCTTGTTTCTCAATCGAATACATTGTTGTATACATTGTTACATTGCTTTCTCCAAATTCTTCATATGAGAAAAGCTTCGATTTATCAATTCTTTCGGTACTATAGTGGCTCGCTTGTTTCTTAACTCGCTTGCGCTCGTAACTGGTTCGCGGACCATAACGAGTGACCGAACCAGTATACAATAATTCGTCGCTTTCTATTTCTTTTGAACTCGTCGGTATGACATCACTGAAAAAGTAATCAACTTATCATTTGTTTCGCCTGAGTTACATTTAAATATACTTTAAACTGAGAAAATTTCGCAATTTGGTAGAAAAAATTCTTGACTATTATGTTGTCGTAGCATTCCAAATTCTTCCTATGAAGAAAGCTTTGATTTATTCGTTAAGCTTTCGGTACTATAGTGATTCACTCGTGTCTCAAGAGAGTTATACACACCACTAGGTTGTCATGGTTTTCCAAATTCTTTATATGGAGAAAAATCTTAAATTTATTCATTCTTTCAACTTGTTTCTTAATCGAAAAGAGCCATACACACTGTTGCATTATTATGGTGTTTCAAATTCTTCTTGAATCTATTCAAGTTCTTTAAATTTGTTCAAAGTTTATTCTAACGTAAAGCACTACTGGGTGATAAATTTCATTGTTATATTTCTTTTCACAGTTTGCACCAGGCCTTGCCTTGTCTTTAGGTTTTCAGCTTCGTGGAAGATCTCGCCTTATAAGAAATTAATACGTTTAGATCTTCGCTGGATCCGTGGAAGTATTCGTGAAATCATCGATCCTTCCTATTGCCTGCAATTCTCCGCTCGTATGAAAAAAAAAAAAAAACAATCGCGCGAGAAAAGAAACGTCATGGTCTAATCGTAAGTTATGAGACTCGTCGAAATTTGCATTTATTGACAGAGCCACTTTTTTGAACAGAGTCGAAGAGGTCAAACAAGGTACACACTGGTCGCGAGATTTGTCGCGTCCGAGCGTTTTCACGGGCCTGATGGTAAACCGTTTGGCATATTGATCCACGAGAACGCAGCAAAAAA
>NW_025110552.1:0-34933 GCF_011392965.1 Frieseomelitta varia
TTTTTGGTTTTAACATTTCAGTTTGATTCATCAAAGTATATTTTGAAATTTTATTAAGGAGTGTGAGGCTCGAAATTTAAAACTAATTTCAGATCGATTAGAAGATTTTGCAGGGATCGTAAAAATTTGTTTCGTCAAGTAAGCGTTAACGCAACAATTTTTAACAAGTTTGTTACATGTTTTTTTTTTTTTTTGCTGAACATATTTTGTACTTTCCATCTGAAACATTTTTATTTTATTTGAAAGCTAACTTAACTTCGATGTATAACGATCAACTATTAATCATCAATTTTAGTATTGTTCGGATCGACGTCGTCATTTTAACGTTTCATCGTACATAGCAATCTATCATTCTCGGCAGTTTTCAAAATTACAATATTCCGAAATTTTGATTTAATAAGATAAGTCCGTATAGAAAATATGTAAACATCGTGCGAAATTTCTTTGCAAATCAGCAAAATTAAATATTCAGTGGTCGGTTATTAGCCGTCAATTTTAATAATCACCAATAATGTCAATTCCAAACTTTCACTGTTTTAATAGCAGCATGTGTAATTTATTTTAAAACAAAAATCCAGTGAAAAAGTGTACGACTAGTGACTTGTATCAAACTTTAACAAAATGATCAATATTAACATTAGCTGAACGTTATAATAATATAATTAATATGTACAATAAAAAACGTAATAACATTGTAATAATGTATATAATATATATTAATAGTACGCAATATTAAATTTCATCTCATTGCCAGTATAATATATATTATAATACAATATACATAATGTACATTAATAGTACGCAATATTAAATTTCATTTCATTGTCAGTATAATATATATTATAATACAATGTATATAATATATATTAATAGTACGCAATATTAAATTTCATTTCATTGCCAGTATAATATATATTATAATACAATGTATATATAATATATATTAATACTACGCAATATTAAATTTCATTTCATTGCCAGTATAATATATATTATAATACAATGTATATATAATATATATTAATAGTACGCAATATTAAATTTCATTTCATTGTCAGTATAATATATATTATAATACAATGTATATAATATATATTGATAGTATGCAATATTAAATTTTATTTCATTTCCAGTATAATATATATTATAATACAATATATATATATAATGTACATTAATAGTACGCAATATTAAATTTCATTTCATTGCCAGTATAATATATATTATAATACAATGTATATAATATATATTAATAGTACGCAATATTAAATTTCATTTCACTGTCAGTATAATATATATTATAATACAATGTACATAATGTATATTAATAGTACGCAATATTAAATTTCATTTCTTTGTCAGTATAATATATATTATAATACAATGTATATAATATATATTAATAGTACGCAATATTAAATTTCATTTCATTGCTAGTATAATATATATTATAATACAATGTATATAATATATATTGATACTACGCAATATTAAATTTCATTTCATTGTCAGTATAATGTATATTATAATACAATGTATATAATGTACATTAATAATACGCAATATTAAATTTCATTTCATTGTCAGTATAATATATATATTAATACAATGTATATAATATATATTAATAGTACGCAATATTAAATTTCATTTCATTGTCAGTATAATATATATTATAATACAATGTATATAATGTACATTAATAGTACGCAATATTAAATTTCATTTCATTGTCAGTATAATATATATTATAATACAATGTATATAATATAGATTAATAGTACGCAATATTTAATTTCATTTCATTGCCAGTATAATATATATTATAATACAATGTATATAATATATATTAATGGTACGCAATATTAAATTTCATTTCATTGTCACTATAATATATATTATAATACAATGTATATAATATATATTAATAGTACGCAATATTAAATTTCATTTCATTGTCAGTATAATATATATTAATGGTACGCAATATTAAATTTCATCTCATTGTCAATAACGATCATATTGTAATTTTCACTAATTTTACGAATTTTATAAATACTCTATACGAACGCGACGATTCGACGAAAATGAAGGAGAAGATGTGCGTCGAGAAAGTTCCGATAGTCGAAAAAGATGGCGACACAATTAGTGACCGGTAACTTCTAACAGAATGAAGTTAACGCCGCGGGGGTGAGGGGGTGGAGAATTGAATTCCAGCTGCATCCCCCAAGCGCTCGGGGGTTGACTGTTGCGTCTTTGTATTTTCCGCCGCTGCCTCGGAACTTTCCTCTGGCTTCCCAAATTCAGCGAGCATCGCTGTTTAAAAAACTTTCGACGTCGTCGACTCGGGTAACGATTGTTAATTAACGTCGGAGAAACGAAATCAAACTGGAACGAAGTAGAAAATTGCTAACAGAGAGTTGATACGGTTTGATGTGATTTGATACGGTTTAATATTAAAATATTAAATAATTGAATTAAAATCTTTCGTCTATTTTTTAATATATATTTTTTTAATTTTAATTTCATTGCTAATTATGATGTAATTCGACACGCAGTATTAATGCTATAATGTAGTATTAAAAGATAACATGTTATATATAACTTTTAATACTTACAACTTTTAACTTTTAACTACAACCTTTCATACTTGTAATATACATTATTTAACTGTGTAATTAATTTAATATTTGAAATTTTGCTGTTTAAACAAGTAAAAGTTATATTTCTGTGATGTAGATGCAATATATGATACGTAGTGTCTGAATATTAATAAGAAGCACTGTATATTTTTAAATTTGTTTCAAACTTGACCAATATAGTCACGAATGTTTCATGTTGTTTCATAGAAATTCAAAAATACGTTCCTGCAAAAGCGTTCGAATATTTCTGTCAGCATATAATATACAACATGAAATATTAAATAGAAAGATTGTTGAGTTATAACATTTATAATTACATTTTATAATATATATATATAATGACACGAATTATTATCACAGTCATTGATAATGTACTTTTGGATTTGTTTGATACTGTTTGATAATATTCTTTTACATTTGTTTGATACTGTTTGATAATATACCTTTAGATTTGTTTGATAGTGTTTGACAATATACTTTTAGATTTCTTTGATACTGTTTGATAATGTTTGATAATATTCTTTTACATTTGTTTGATACTGATTGATAATATTCTTTTACATTTGGTTGATACTGTTTGATAATATACTTTTAGATTTGTTTGATACTGTTTGACAATATACTTTTAGATTTCTTTGATACTGTTTGATAATGTTTGATAATATTCTTTTACATTTGTTTGATACTGATTGATAATATTCTTTTACATTTGGTTGATACTGTTTGATAATATACTTTTAGATTTGTTTGATACTGTTTGACAATATACTTTTAGATTTCTTTGATACTGTTTGATAATATACTTTTAGATTTGTTTGATACTGTTTGACAATATTCTTTTACATTTGTTTGGTACTGTTTGACAATATACTTTTAGATTTGTTTGATGCTGTTTGATAATGTTTCACACAACGAGCATTATGTTATTCATGAAAACGTCTTTACTTGTAGTCTTCAATTTTAATTCTCGACGCAGTTGTCCAATTCAACGCTGACGAAAGACATTGAAACTCGGCTCAATCCGGTGTCTGTGTAACCAAATTGGATCGAGTTCTCTCCGACGAAAAATACACGGAAACGAAGAGAGAAAGAGAGAGAGAGAGAGAGAGAGATCGTTTTTCCGTGCAATTTTCAGCCGACTCGCCGGCACGCAGCGAAAACGCTCGTGTCACGCCTGAAGAGACTATTTTCACGCGCGTCGAGGGTTAATTAACGTCACGTCGTCCGACGTAGACGGAAGCCAGTCTCGGATTCTCCATCTCGATCTCTCACGCCACCCCCATCTCTCCGTTTGTCTCTGTTCGTCGTCCGGACCACGGGAGAAATCGTTATTCACGCCTGTTCTCCTCGATTTCTTCTGTTTACGAATCACTCGGACGTTGCTCCGCCATCTTGTTCCTTCGTTTTCCAGCTCGTCGGTCGCACGTGCGGCAGAAATTCGTTTCTCTTTGTTTTCCTGCTTTTTCTTGCTTCTCCGTATTTTTTTTCTCTTTTTTTCTTCTTTTTATTTTCTTCTTTTATCGGGAAAACAACATTCGCGTTTGTCTGCCAAAGGGTTGCTTCGTTGTTGCACGAAGTTCAGTTCGGTCGCGGTTGTTTCGTTGGGATTTCATTTTCGAGGGGGTTGTCGAAAATTTAGTGTTGGCTTTGAAACGATAATAAACGCGAGTAATGGTACTTGTCCGTTGATGTAGTTAATTAATATTATATAAATATAATATGAATATAATTAATATAATATAAATATAATATAAATATAATTAATATTATATTAATATAATAATAATAGTAATGTGTAGTTAATTAATATAATATAAATATAATAATATAAATATTGCAGTAATATAAATATTAATTAATTAACATATTAATATATTAATAACATATTAATTATTAGTTAATTAACTAATATAATATTAATATAATAATATAAATATTGTGTATAATAATAATATAATAATAATAATAATATGTAGTTAATTAATATAATATAAATATAATAATATAAATATTATGCATATTATATAGTATTATATATATATAGTTAATTAATAATCAGTTCTGTGTGTTTTGAAGTTTCAGTTTATTCTAATTTATTCAATTTAAAATTTGTGTCTAACAATTCATATCAGCCAAAGAGAATTTCGAGAGGAAAAAAAGAATGGAGAATAATAAAAATTCATTTTTTTAAATTTATTTTCGTCGAATGAAATGAATTTCATTGGTGAAACTACTTGTTTCGTTGAAGTTCTAAAGAAACGAGCATCGGTAATGTTACTTCAATTATTTCTTTAATAGAAAAAAAACACGACCTTGAAATTGGTCGTCGTAATTCGAATCTTTAATTAACACAAGTATGAAATATAAGTAATAAAACTACGGACGATCGAAGTATCAAACTTACAAATTTTGTACACAAACTACGACAAATCATAAAAATCTTTGAAATTGAATGTATCCTAGAAAAATTTTAACGAAATTATTGATTATAATTTTATTGCGAAATCAGCGCTATCGTAAATCATCACTCTAGCAATAAACAAGCATTTGTAATTTTCCCGCGTTGTCAAACACACCGACCAAACTTTTCTCGTGTTTCGAACACAAAAATTGACTCGGCAGCTCTCTCGTCAGGTCTCTAAAAATTCATAGATCCACGGAGCTTCGAGCTACTTCGAGCCAGCGATTTTCAACCAATTATCAAGCAGTTTTATCGGCGGCGATGTTTTTACGGCGGTGAACATTTTCAATTAAAACATCTCGCGTCTTCTTCTTCCCCGAATCTCCAAGTGTCGAGGCGCCAGCCGGCTGCAATTACAACTCGATCGTTTCAGTTTCTCCCCGCAATTTTATATTCCACTTACTCCATTCGAACTTCTCCTCCGATTGATCTCGAACGACGTGCAACTCGGTACCCACTTGCTGGTAGCATTAACGACCACCCGATTTGCCTCTAATTTAACTTCGCCGACAGTTTGCCTTTCTCGTTCCTCGTTCGTGCTTTTATTTCACCCTCGTCTTCGCGCGGTGAATAAAAACTTTCATTCTCTGGAAGAGAAACGTTTCGTTTCATCTTTACCATGTCCCTTAATATTGGTTTCGTCGAGAGAAACATAGCGATTAATTAGGTATTAGGATTGTAATCTCTTAAAGGGATTATTTTTGACTTTTTTCTTGTTTTAAAAGGAAAGAGAAATTTTATAAAGTGTATGTTTCAACAATGAAATTTTGAACTGATGAAATGAAAATAAATAAATTATTCAATAAAGTAAATTATTTTATTCATCCTCTCGAAAGTCAAATTGAATTTGTTGCCATTTATCGATTGCCTTAGTTTCGTCTACTCGTGATTTTCGTCTGCAATTTGTCCACGTTTCGAAGAAGCTGTAAATTATTCTAGGATCGTTTCGTTTACCTGAAATCCGTAATTTTTACCATTGTGCATCGACTTGTCTGATTTACTTTCTTTTTTTCTTTTTTTCTTTTTGATCTAACAGACTGGGCTTGTTCTTCTTAGTAATTGGATTTCATTGAATTATTGATTATTGATTAAACTTTCACGAAGGATGAACGAGGCATTGAGATTGGCCGACTTAGCATTTCTGACGTTTGCTCGCAATTCACCAGCTTTTTCAATATCGTCGAACGTTCCCGCTCTCTGCTGAGAACCTTCGCCTTTCTTCTTCCCTTGTCGAGCAAGACAGCCTTTGATATTAAAATTCTGAAATTAGTTGCGAAAGAATTCTTCGCGCAAACAGTTTTTCATTGGGTCTGAAGTCGATTATGAGATCCGAGGTATTGAAATGCCTGAAACGCGGAGAAAGAACAATTTTACTTCTTAGTTATGTAACTAAGTTGAATTTTTTTCTATTTTCGTTCAATTCATACGTTGAATGTAATTTTCTATCAGGCAATTTCGCCATTAAATTGCAAAACTTGTGATTTACGTGTGCGTACGCTTATTTCAACAATTTTGATACTAAGTTGTGCGAATGTAATATAAAGTCCTGATTTTGATGTGGATAATTGTTGAAGATTTTGCTTTCAAAGCAAAAAGTTTTAATTCAGTATTAATTCAAATTGTTAATTAATTGCATTTCAGCTTTAATACATTTAATTAGTGAAGAATTTGCATCTTCAATACAATTGTTGCAACATAAGCACTGAGATATATAAGCTCAAACTTTTAATTAATAGAAATTTATGTCAATTCTCTGTAATAAATAACGAAACATTATATTAAAGTAATAGTAACATAATAGTAAAAATAATATAATAGTCATAGTGATAGGTTAAGTTTTTGGTAGAAAAGTTTATTACAAGTTATGAAATTATTGAATTAGTGTGATAATTATTTACAAAATCGAGTTCTCGAAATCATTATCAATGACCACTAAAATAATGATACATTAAGTCAAAGCTGACTAACTGGCGGCCCGCGAGCCTTTGCCCCCACTTCTCTGAATAGTAGCGCTATCCCCTCCATTGCATCGACCTCTCTACTACGTGGAGTGGGGCTCATGCACGGCGGGGAAATTTCAACGTAGCGAAGAGATGGTTACAGTGGAAAGGGGAGCGCTATAAAAGTGGGGAGAGCGCTAGAAAAGTAGGAGGAGCGTTATAAAAGTGGGGGTAGCACTAGAAAAGTGGAAGTAGCGCTATAAAAAAGTGGGGAGAGCGTTCGAAAAGTAGGAGGAGCGCTAGAAAAGTGGAGGGAGCGCTAGAAAAGTAAGGGGAGCGCTAGAAAAATGGAGGGTGCGCTAGATAAATGGGGAGATCGCTAGAAAAGTGGAGATAATACTATAAAAGTGGGAGGAGTGCTAGAAAAATGGGGGGAGGAGCGCTAGAAAAGTGGGAGGAGCGCTAGAAAAGTGGGAGGAGCGCTAGAAAAGTGGGGGTAGCTCTAGAAAATTGGAAGTAGCGCTATAAAAATGAGGAGAGCGCTCGAAAAGTAGGAGAAGCGCTATAAAAGTGGGGGAAGCGCTAGAAAAGTAAGGGGAGCGCTAGAAAAATGGAGGGTGCGCTAGATAAATGGGGAGATCGCTAGAAAAGTGGAGATAATACTATAAAAGTGGGAGGAGTGCTAGAAAAATGGGGGGAGGAGCGCTAGAAAAGTGGGGGTAGCTCTAGAAAATTGGAAGTAGCGCTATAAAAATGGGGAGAGCGCTCGAAAAGTAGGAGAAGCTCTATAAAAGTGGGGGAAGCGCTAGAAAAGTAAGGGGAGCGCTAGAAAAATTGAGGGTGCGCTAGATAAATGGGGAGATCGCTAGAAAAGTGGAGATAATACTATAAAAGTGGGAGGAGCGCTAGAAAAGTGGAGGGAGCGCTAGAAAAGTGGAGAGAGCGCTAGAAAAGTGGGAGGAGCTCTAGAAAAGTGGGAGGTCGCCAGTTAGTCGACTCCGAGTTACAGTAGAAATAGATATGTACAAAGTACTACCACGTTACGCTGGCAACTGATTGCGGACCATAACGAGTGACCAAACCGTATAAAATTCTTTTTGAACTCGCCGGCATATCGCTGGATAGAAATTATTGAGAAGCAATAAATTCATCATTCGTTATTTGCCTGAGTTATACTGAAATATACTTGAGAACTGAGAGAATATTGCAAAACATTCGGACAGAACGTGCGTGGAAAATCGAACATTTCCTTGTACCTTATATTTCTCCAGAAATGGATGAATCGACGTTTTCGCGCGTGCAACGAACGTACTTCTTTTTTCCTCTTTTTTCCGGAGGGGCAGCTTCTCGTTTGTACAAAATTCACCAAAGCTTCGAGGAAACCAAACGAACGACCGCCTGTTTCTCGTTCTCTATATTCCCTCCTTTCTTTCTTTTTCTCGTTAATAATGAGCTCGTAGCTTTGAAGTTGCCAGCCTCGCTTCTTCCGCTCCCTTTCGGCGCTCGTTCCTCC
This sequence comes from Frieseomelitta varia, assembly GCF_011392965.1. Lineage (NCBI taxonomy): Eukaryota > Metazoa > Arthropoda > Insecta > Hymenoptera > Apidae > Frieseomelitta > Frieseomelitta varia. The sequence continues at coordinate 8,557 of NW_025110552.1, forward strand.
TGTCTTTGTTTATCGCGAGCAGGGTGGGAAGCCGCGTGATTAAAACGATCTGGACCGCGGCACGTTTCGCCGATGAATCTCGCTCGTCCTTCGGATTCCGAGATGAAACTGGTCGGCGCGAAATCGCGGCACGTTTGCGTTTGTCGGATTTGGAGACCGCTCCGGCGCATTTGCAATGCCCAGTCGGGGATGTTTTGTCGGATACAACGCGGATTTCAGGGGTTTTTGCTCCTTCGTTTCTTCTTTTGGTGGCTGCGAATGCTTGATTTGAAATCTGGGAATTGGTTGGTTCTCGTCTGATGTTGAACGTGGCAGGTGAACCGCAGATTTCTGGAAAGTTTCTTAATTAATCGACAGGGTGCTCGTGACGTAAGGAGAATAGTATAATATTGCAGAATATTATTATACAGTTTATTTACCATGGTTACGTTTATCGTATGATACGCAGTTTTACATTTTCACGAGTATAATTTTAAAAAAAGACACGATTCAATTAAAGTTGGCGTCGTCCACTTTGTAGTTTCATATAGTTTTGCATGTTTGAAACTGCAGAAATGTTTATTTCGAAAATTTCTCTTCAGTTGCCTCGGTGCAAAAAAATGCAAACAATTAAAATACACTGTAAACTATACTAGATAGTTTCTGATGAATAATTGTTTCGAGAATCGTGTGAAAGTAAATCTGTGTTTGTCATTAAAATGAAATTATTCTTGAAACAAATTTATTCTATAGAATTGTACGAAAATCACGCAGAATTATCGTTTCAGTGAAAGTTAGTCCAGTGACAAAAATCTTATCTTTCACTGTTTGAAATAATTTGAAAAATACGCGAAACACGTTTGTTCACCATTCACTTGCCGAATGAATTTTTGTGTGAGTTTCCCACCAAGTTCACCTTCATTTATCGAACATTCTGGTTGCGTACCGAATCGTTTTCGTATTCGGGTTTCATATAATTTGCCAGTCAGTTTCGTTCTCAATGCTGATGAAAAAAAAGGAAAAAAAAGGAAAAAAAAAAAAGAACAAGAAGGACGAGACCTTCTTCTGTGATTAAAGACAAGCTTCTTTGTGCCTGATGAAAAATCCGTTTCTCCACTTTCTCGCGAACGAAATTCGCAAGCAATCAGTATCAAGGACATACATGTGTGTATGCGTGTCTCTCATGTATCATACAACGAGCTGAATATCTCGCTTCGAGAACTTGATTCGACCTACTTTTCTCTCGGTCGTCGCCTAATGCGAATTGATTTCTGGATATTGGTGGCACAATGCGAAATTTCGCGTCTTCGCTGTTGTCTCTTGCTTCGAATTAACGTTTCATCGTTCACGGCAGAAGCGTTTTTTTTTTTTCTCTTTGAAATTAGCCCGAGGATTCATCGACACGTTCGTAATTTTGAGACGAGAACCCCCATTAATATTCCAATATTGAATATTTAAACGATGAGCCTGGGCTCATTTTAAATAAGTCTGAAAATTCTCTGCTTAATAAGAAATAAATGACTCAATTTATTTTGAGAAATTTTCACGCTGCAAATATACTTAAGAAATTCTCATGCAAATAGGCGAAACAAGAAGTTTACTTCTCGAAAGCAAATACACGTGAAAGGATTGAAAAGAAATTTCTTTTTTCTGTAAGTGAATCTCCAATGGATTTGAAGATTGAAAAATCTTTCCTTTGTGAACGATCAGAGAAAAACCTGATGTATAATGTTTTTTTTTTTTTTAGTATTTTATTGAACATTGAACATTGGGATTAGACGACGAGAATCCAAGAAACTATGTTCGTTGTCGTCTGATATTCGAAGTTTGGTAAAATGGTGAAAAAGGAATCATACATCAAATTTTCAGAGGTCGTTGTGAAGAGAAATTCTTTAATCTTCAAATCTATTGTGAATTCAGTCGTGAATAAAATTTTCCAATGTTTTTACATACGCTGTCAGTTTACAGTAACATCTCCACTTGCTGCTTGATGTAAAAATGTTTTAAAAATAAAATAAACAATACGTTTCGAAGTTTTAAAATAAGCCCAGGCATAAATAATAATATATAATGTCAATTGGAGTCACTGTGCGTTAGAAAAATCAATTTAAACATTGTTTAACTATTGAACAATATATATTGTACAATTTTGTTGAACAGTATATGTCTAATATTGTACTGAATGATGCATGAACATGTCGTGTAATTATATAACACAAAATGTGCATGAAAATGTATTATATTTATATTTTTTTCCCTCCAAATTTGTAGCAAAAGAATGTTTGTTCCTTTTTTTAAATAGCTTGCATCATCGACGTGTGTGTGTATTTTCTTTAAATTCAATCAATTTAATGATTTATTAACATGTTCGTAATTTCAAATGAAAACATAGTTTGAAACATATTAAACGATATATTGTATAATTATATTGAACAATATATCGCATGTATGATATTGTATTGAGTGTATTGTATAATCGAATTGGACAATATGTACACAGAAATGCCTCTTAAATTTATGTCAAAAGGAAGAGAAATGTTTGTTCTTTCTTTCAAATAATTTTTAACATTGCATGAATGTTGCCTGTATGTGATTGTTGCAGTGATATAGTGACAAACAAAAATATTACGAAAACTCGATTCCTCGAGTCACATAACATCGTATTCTCCACATAAATTGTAGATAAAGTGATTAAAAACTATCATTAATACTTACTTCAGTTGCTCTGAAATCGATATCTAATTTAAAGAAAGAAAAGAAAAAAAAAAAAGGTAATTATGCAACTAATGTATAATAGAATTTCACTTTGATAATTAATAATCACGGTTTCGATCGTTTAATCATTCATTATTGTAATAATTTAATTGCGTCGCTCCGCATTTTACTGCGCGATGTTTTAATTAAACTGTTTCTTCCGCATGGCGAAGAATTCTCTCGTATGAAGATTTTTTTTTAATAAAGAATGGCGTTTAAATTTGTTTTCGGACGCACGCCGAAAATTATTCTGTGACCCATTTATCAAGATACCGCGAAACCGTGTTAAATTCAGCATAAAATACCCGATCAACAATTGATTACCTCTCGTCTGGCATTCTTGTATCGAGATCGAGATATTAGATCGCGGTTAGTGATATCAGGTTGAATCGCCCGTATTTTGAAATATTTAATTCCATTTTCTCTTCTACGTTCGACGTTATTGCCGAACGCTGAAAATGCAAAATTAAATTCGAGATTAAAATTCGCTCGTAGATGTGAAATTTTACCGTTAAAATTGTTATTGAAAGTTGTCGGCGAAGAATTTTATTCTATTATTGATACGTCGTGTCTCATTGTTGTCAAATTATTATACGTGCATTCGAAGAGGATCAAACGATCAGTGATGATGGTAATCTGGTTGAACCGGTTTCAGAGAAACGAAATTACACCTTCCCCTCTCCTCTTTCTCCCCTCCGTGACGCGAACAAGTTCTAGTCGATCAAACGGTTCGAGGAACAAGTTACCGTAACGTTGGAAAGCGTGACAGACAACACTAATCACGTGTCGCGATCACCATCCCGCGAGGAATTTATTTGCACGATGTGTGACTGTGATAAGGGAAGGCGCGATCAGCAGCCGCACGCGCCTCCTGCTTTTGCATGCATCGACACGGGCGCGTGCAATCTCCTTCGCGAACGAGCCTTTTGAAAGTCACAAATTGAAACTTCCATAATTTAGCAACGATCAATTCCACAAATTGAAATGAAGTTGGGTAGAACATTTAAAGATATTCCCTCCGGATTTGTGTCAATTTATACCGTTCTTTCGAGATAACGCGAACTTATGGCACTGATGAAATATTTATAGTTAACGGTTTTTCGTGAAAGTTTCAATTCGAACATTTGTAGGAACGTTTTCGTGAATGTGTCGAACAGCGTTTGAAAATTAAAAATGCCTTTCATTTTGACAGTTTCGAACTTTTTAATAAACAGAGTAATTATTTTGTTGTTGATTGTGAGATCATTTAGGGCGAAGCGGGCTGACTGGCGGCCCCCAGTCTCATTTATACTAAAATATTAGACAAATATAATATAATATAATATAATATCAGTTAAAGATAATATATAGACAGATATAATATAATATAATACCAGATAAAGATAATATATAGACAGATATAATGTAATATAATACCAGATAAAGATAATATATAGACAGATATAATGTAATATAATACCAGATAAAGATAATATATAGACAGATATAATGTAATATAATACCAGATAAAGATAATATATAGACAGATATAATGTAATATAATACCAGATAAAGATAATATATAGACAGATATAATGTAATATAATACCAGATAAAGATAATATATAGACAGATATAATGTAATATAATATCAGATAAAGATAATATATAGACAGATATAATGTAATATAATATCAGATAAAGATAATATATAGACAGATATAATGTATTATAATACCAGATAAAGATAATATATAGACAAATATAATGTAATATAATATCAGATAAAGATAATATATAGACAAATATAATGTAATATAATATCAGATAAAGATAATATATAGACAAATATAATGTAATATAATATCAGATAAAGATAACATATAGACAAATATAATGTAATATAATATCAGATAAAGATAATATATAGACAAATATAATGTAATATAATATCAGATAAAGATAACATATAGACAAATATAATGTAATATAATATCAGATAAAGATAATATATAGACAAATATAATGTAATATAATATCAGATAAAGATAATATATAGACAAATATAATGTAATATAATATCAGACAAAGATAATATATAGACAAATATAATATAATATAATATCAGATAAAGATAATATATAGGCAAATATAATATAATATTAGATAAAAATAATATATAGACAAATATAATATAATATAATATAAGATAAAAATAATATATAGACAAATATAATATAATATAATATAAGATAAAAATAATATATAGACAAATATAATATAATATAATATAAGATAAAAATAATATATAGACAAATATAATATAATATAATATAAGATAAAAATAATATATAGACAAATATAATATAATATAATATAATATTAGATAATATTTAATATATACTGAAATACTAGATAAATAGCGATTCTAGTGTTCTGGTGATAGTACTCTAGATCAGAGTCGGATAACTGGCGGTTTTTGCACTTACTTTCCTGATCACTAGCGCTACCCCTTCCACTGCATCGATTTCTCCCCACTCCCAATAGTAGAGTGGGTCGATGGCAGTGGAAGGGGTAAAGGAAAATAAGTGCAAGGACCGCCAGTTAGCCTACTCTAGAGTACTGTCACCAGAATACTAGAATCGCTGTTTATCTAGTATTTCAGTATAGATTAAATATTATCTTTATCTAATATTACATTATATTATATAATGTACTATTATCTTTATCTAATATTACATTATATTATATTTGTCTAATATTTTAGTATAAATTAAACACTCGTACACACATTATATTATATTTGTACTATTATCTTTATCTAATATTATATTTTACTATATTTATCTAATATTTTAGTATAAATTAAACACTCGAAGAGTTAATACATAAATATATTATATTATATTATATTATATTATACAAATATGTATATAATGTACAAATATATTTTCACATTTTATTAACATTGATCAAGCTTGAAACAATTATAAAAATATTATATTAGTCAAGTGTTTGAAACAAATTTAAAAATGCACATGCATGAGGTATAGAAATTACAATTATATATTTAATATAAAAGTACGTTCCACATCACAGATATGACATTTATATTATGCAAATAGTTACACTTATGAATATTATTTTAATAATTGAAGTATTACGAACAACTTTTAATTCTCTTTCTATTGCAATTTAATAGCTTTCCTCTTCAGAAAAATTCAAGATATTACAATAATTTATAGTACCAGTTTACAGTATAGCATTATAATTTAGTTTAAAGTTCAACATTATAATTTAGTTTATATCTATGAAATATAAATTAAATTATATGTTTATATTTATTTCTATTTATGAAAGCTTACGTATTAGTTTAAAATTTCATTATAATTTAGTTTAGTATAGCATTATAGTTTAGTTTAAGTTTCTATTTATGAGAGCCTACGTATGTTCAAATACAAATTTTGTTTGTTTCAAAGTTGAGTATTACACGGACAGAAATGAAATTGTTTTCGTTTTTTTTTCTTACAAGGGCCGTTTCTCAGTTCTTATCCGATTTCTGTCCGCTTCGAGCGTTTCAAGATGCCGCCATTACGGAATTAATTGCTGTCGAAGAGATTGAATGGCGTTTTCCTCCTTCTCTCTCGAGTTCTATCAAGATTCGGGGATCCGGGTTTCTCGCTCCCGTAATTCCCAGTATTTAACAACCTGTCCCACCGTTCCTCCGCCTTGGAAAATCCCACGGGACTGTTGAAACGAAGTTGAGGCATGAGATCTATTTAAGAAATTCACAGCCCATCGTTACGGCGCATTCATCTTGGTAAATGTCAACGTTCCGATTTATTTATTCACGCAGTTTCTCGTAGAACATTGTCGCTACGTTAATGCAACAATTTCGACTATCGGGCTCGTGAGATAAGATCGATTCGTACAGAGTTGTGCCAGTACAATGAGTTTTTATCAATCATTTCACGTTGAATCTTATTTTTAGCTGTAAACGAGAATTTCAAGTATTGAGACTTTGCAATTTTACGAAATCGATATTTAGTTTTAAAAAGAAATTGATGTTTTTTGCGAGTGTAATTGAAAATAATGTCAGATATTTCTATATTCCTTTTTATTGTATATTAATATTTATCTGTTATTATATATTATATTATTTCTCGTCACAATATTTTTTTAATATTAAATTATATTTCTAATACTTCAAATCTTCAAGTTTTCTTCTTACTAGAAGACCGACGCGAGATTAAATGATAAATTTATTTATTTATTTATATTATATTATTAAACAGCAAGGTTCAAAAGAGAAAGTAATTAATGAAGAAAATTCTTTCTGTTGGAGTTTACTTCAGTTTAAACAGTAGCATTTGTAGGTAAGTTAAAAATGGTTTCTAAACAATTTTCAAACTTATTAAATAGGTATTATAAATATCGTTAGACAAGAGCGTGAAATAGAAATAATTTTTGTGTCCTAGAAAATAGTTAGAAGGATTTTGTATATCTTACAATTGCACTCGTATTTTAAAATTGACGATCTCTTACTTTCATATTCTAATTATTATATTTCTCTTTAATACAATATAATATAATATATTTCTAAACGTTGTATAATGCTGAAATTATGTTTCTAAATATCATATAATATTTCTAAATATTAGAAAAATATTACTAGATTCATATTCTAGTTATAAAGTGTTCATAATTCATTCATTTATGTTAAAATTACTTTAAAAATTATTATCATATACATTAAAAATTATAATGCTAGAAATTATGCTTCTAAATATCATATAATATTTCCAAATATTAGAGAAATATTACTAGATTCATATTGCAGTTATAAAGTGTTCATAATTCGTTCATTTATATTAAAATTACTTTAAAAATTATTATCATATACATTAAAAATTATAATGCTAGAAATTATGCTTCTAAATATCATATAATATTTCTAAATATTAGAAAAATATTACTAGATTCATATTGCGGTTATAAAGTGTTCATAATTCATTCATTTATATTAAAATTACTTTAAAAATTATTATCATATACATTAAAAATTATAATGCTAGAAATTATGCTTCTAAATATCATATAATATTTCTAAATATTAGAAAAATATTACTAGATTCATATTGCGGTTATAAAGTGTTCATAATTCATTCATTTATATTAAAATTACTTTAAAAATTATTATCATATATATTAGAAATTATGTTTCTAAATATCATATAATATTTCCAAATATTAGAAAAATATTACTGGATTCATATTGCATTTATAAAGTGTTCATAATTCATTCATTTATATTAAAATTACTTTAAAAATCATTATCATATACATAAAAAATTACTATTATCTACATTAAACATTATTTTACGTCAATTATATTATATTTTCTACTAATATTTATATTAACATTGAAATGTGATAGTTATACCTAAAAAAAAAAAAAAACAACCTTCAGACGTGCAGAAGATGAATAACCACGAAGATCCAAAAACTTCACAAACGTCCGCGAATATCACAAGATTAGAGAAATTTTAAAAACACGAAAGAAATTTTTCACGAAACTTCGTAAACTTTGATGAATTTAAAATAATTTTTCGCAAAATCCGAGAAGAGTCTTCTATTAGCCTTATCGCATTACAAGCCTTCTTTCATGCGAGCCTCGTGCTTTAATAGTTGCCGGTTTCTAACGTTCTCGGAGGTTCTCCTCTTTGAAAACGATTTACTGCACCCCGATATAAATGCACGTAACGCTCACACACACACACACACACACATGTACACGCGCGCGTACGTTTCCTCCCTTTCAGCGCATAATCATCACATTTTTCTGAAATCTCTCTTGCTCGATATTTCTCTCTTTCTCGTGCACCAGTGCTGCCAGCAGTAGTCTCCATTTTCAAACGTTGGATCTCAGGTGAACTGATGAATGTGATGCATATCTCGCCGCGCTGTCGATCAGGGGCGTGCTATTTTTCAATCGAAACGCTACACAGAATGATAAATGGACCATGCACGGAGTGTATTACACGTTACTGGACGATACATTGAAAGCAATAACGCAGGAGCTTCGTGGGTCCTGTAGCTGAGACACGAATGGGATTTCCAATCGAAACTGATCTTGATCTCCTTGATTTTGGTGAATCGTAAACGGTGCTGTTCGTTGTCGGCAGCAATAATTTGATTCGTTAGCATTTTGCGCTCGAGTTTCATTTTTTTTTTTTTTTTTGAATGAAATGTAGCTTGGGGGAAAGTTATTAAAATTTATAGAAGCATTTATAAAAAGTATTTTACTATTTATTTAGTTTACCATTATTTATTAGTAATTTATTTTATTATTTATTAATTTATTTTATTATATTATGTTATTAATAGAATATTATATTATATTATTATTAGTAATTTATTTTATTATTTATTAATAGAAGCATTTCGTTTTTAAAAGTATTTTACAGTTTATTATATTAATTTATATTATTTATTAGTTTATTAGTTATTATTTATTAGTAATTTATTTTATTATGTTATATTATTATTAGTAATTTAGTTTATTATTTATTAATAGAAGCATTTCGTTTTTAAAAGTATTTTACTATTTATTTAATTTACCATTATTTGTTAGTAATTTATTTTATTATTTATTAATTTATTTTATTATATTATATTAGTGATAGAATATTATATTATTATTCGTAATTTATTTTATTAATTATTAATAAAAACATTTCGTTTTTAAAAGTATTTAATTTAAAAGTATCTAATTTACCATTATTTATTAGTAATTTATTTTATTATTTATTAATTAATTTTATTTTATTATATTATTAATAGAATATTATATTATTATTAGTAATTTATTTAATTATTTATTAATAGAAGCATTTCGTTTTTAAAAGTGTTTTACTATTTATCTAATTTACCATTATTTATTAATTTATTATATTATATTATCTATTAGTGATTTATTTTATTATTTATTAATTTAATACATTATATTATTTATTGGTATTTTATTTTTAGTTTATTATTTAGTTTTAGTTTCACTATTATTTTTTAGTATGTGTTTTACTCTCTATACAAGTTGCGAGATTGTTGGAAAATGTTGTAAATAGTGTTTTATTGTTAATTCTGTTCCTTGTAACATCGAATTAACAAAGAGAAATATGAAGGATCGACATTCATATAATTCAGTTACAATGATTGCGAGTGTTTTTATTTAGTTTTTATTTAATTCGATGTTTCTTTACCATTTTATCTTTGCGAAAAGAAGTTTCAGTGATTCTATGCCAAAAAGATGATCCTATTTCGTGTGTATTTTCTTCTTCTTTCTTTATTTTCTTTTTATTTTTTTATTTTTACGAATGTCAGTTTACCACTAGAGTGAGAAGAATTTTCTTGACCAAATAAGTATACTTGAACTTCAAGACAAAAATTTCTCTCGTTAATTGACGCGTCCGTGCACTCGTCGGATCGAGTTATGTCGAGTTTGTTGCGAATAAATGAAAGAAGGTTCTCGGAAACGAATCAATTTCGCCACGGGAAGCATCGTGCTGAATCTTTTACAAGTAATCGTCTGCTTGGAACGTAAAGAATATCCAGAAATCCAGAAATAACGACTTCTGCTGAATATAGTTAGAACGCAACGCTCACAAATCGTGTGAAATTGTGCAAACATCTTTACACTATGGCAGGGACAGTTGAACTTTTATTCACACAGTTATTACGTTTGTATGTAGTTCTGGTATATAGTACTTTGCGTATAGTTCGTTTCACGCAGAGATCGAAAGCGTATTGATTATTTAATTACTATAATCATTCTTAATACTTCATACTATATAATTATTTTCACTTTATAATTACTTTATAATTTGCTTTATGATTGTTCTTTATGATGTATTAATAGTCTTCTCTTGAATTGAAAGAATCGTTTTGAAGAAATGTGATTTATATTTATTTTTATAATATATATAATTATTATAATACTTATGTATATTGAAATATATATATAGGCACTATAATAATAAATACATATTATAAAAATAAATATAAATATAACATAAATATATATTACAAAAATAAATATAAATATAATATAAATATATATTATAAAAATATAAATATAATATAAATATATATAAATATTATAATAAATATGTATAAGTATTATAATAATATATATATTATAAAAATGAATATAAATATATATTATAATAATAAATATATATAAGTATTATAATAATCTATATATTATAAAAATAAATATAAATATATATTATAAAAGTAAATATAAATATAATATAAATATAAATATTATTATAATAAATATAGTATAATATAATATTACAATAATACACGTAATATATATATATAAATAATATTATTACAGGATGTAAATATTTTATAAAAATTGCAGGACGTGAATTTTGTAATTTTTGTCGTCGTATTTCGTTCACTTTGGCAAAATGAAAATTAGTGGCCGTTTCTTCGGGTTTAATCGTTTTCCTATCGACTTTTGCTGGTAACTTCTCATTATCCCTCCCTCTTCCCTTCATTTCCCCTTGGCCACCCTTATTTCGCCGTCGATGGTTCAGGTGAAACTGTCCTTCCGCTTTCCTCCCCCTTTCTCCATCCTTCATTTTTTCCCCCCGGTGTTCCCCTGCTCCCCGATTTTTCATAATTTTTCTCTCACCTTACCTTTAACCTTTTCTTTTCACACCATTATTTCCTTTCCTTCGCTTTCGTTCTGAACTTTTTCCTGATTTCCCTACCGTAGCTTCTCGATTCATTGTATTACACTTTCTTGTTAACGTCTCGATTTTTTTACTTCCCCCTCCTTTTTTTTTTTAGATTCAACTTAACTCAATTTGCAGCGCCGTGTTCTTCAGTTAACCTTAATTTTCGAACAATCAGTCATCGTTTTGACGCGCAGTCTAGAAATATCCCTCCCTTCTTTCGTCAGCTGTCTCTGATTCTTTTACTTTTCATTTTTAACGTTTGAACCCAATTTTTTTTTTTTTCATTTTTAAGTAAGTTTTAATTTCCGACTGTTACCATTTTTCATTCTTAATTTGATCATCGTTCTATGTCGATGGTTATTTTATTCAATTCTCTTGTATTCCTGCTTTTTCTAAATTCTTTTCTCCTTTTTTTTTTATTCAACTGTTAATTTAATTCTCCTTCTTCTTCGTTTCATGATTATTTTTTCTTTACACTGTATATTCTTGTTTCTTGTTCGATTTTAGTTTATATAAATATTCATTTTATATATATTTTATTTATATATTTATGTGTAATCAATAAAAAGTTAATATTTTTATATTTTAAGTGTTATATATATATATATATATATATATATATATATATTTCAAGTATTATATATAATATTTATATATTATAATATTAAATATATTAATATTTAGTATTGTAATATAGTAATAATATTAAATATTTAATATTAATATTATTTAATATTTATTAAATAATATTAATATTTTTATTTAATATTAATATTATTTTATTTAATATTTAATATTAATATTATTGCTTTATAATAATATTTATATATTATAATATTAAGTATATTAATATTTATATGTTATTGTTTTATAGTAATGTTTATATATTATAATATTTATGATATATTCACTGAGAAAATGTTGCAACTTTGGGACAAAAAAAATTCTCGGACGTGCAAAAGGTTAAGGACGCTTTAACAGCAGCCGAAAAGTTGAGTCATTCGCAAAAAGATCGATCTTTTTTTAACCGGGCAGGGTCCACGTTTTGCATTTTGTTGTTTATTTATACGTCGTAGCCGCGTTAATCATCCCATTCAGGCGTTGTTCCGTCGCGGTGATTAATTTCAACTTCCTGACAAGCCCCGTTTAACAGATTTTCACGCTGCGCAGATGCGTTTTGCAATTAACTATTTTATTCAGCTGCTTGTCATAGGCTGGTGTTATTGTTGCCAAATTGCACTATGTCTCTCTCTCTCTCTCTCTCTCTCTCTCTCATTTCTCGCGTATTATCCTCGCCTCTTCGCCGATTTATTTCATTTACACTCCCGTCACGTTTTCAATTCGTCGAACCGCGATTTGATTTTCGATTTTTTTCCCCCAAGGAAAACGAAATGGAAAACGGAACGGAAATTTTCTGCTTTCCATTTCATCGATGTAAATTCGTTTCGTCGAATTGATACTTCTCTTTTGTTTCCTTTATTTTTTTTTTTTTTTTGTTTTGTTTTATTTCTTCTTCTGGAATTATTTCGATCTTGCAAGAACGAGTGCAAGAATGATCTCATTTGTTCTCAATAGAAATAATTAAATAATCCAAGAGTTGGTAGTCGTTTTCACGTACATTTGAATTCAGTTTGAAATAATAATTAATGTATAAATAATCCACGGTCTGGCAACTAAAATCAATCTTTCAGAGAAAACGTGTTTATTCTCTAAAATATTAATTTTTCAACAGAAAAATTACAAACTTCCTGAGCACACAGACAAAGTATCGAACATTTGCTTTAGATCGACGACCGATTAATCGAAGCAGTGAATAAAGATAAGGTATTTTTCCTCTTTTTGCCCCCCTTCGCGACCACGTCGATCTTTTAATCGCCCCCAATAAATTGGAGCAACAATTAAAAAGTTAAGTGAAAAGTTCTTTCGAAGGAATGGGAGGGGGAGGCTCTTTTCAATTTCTCGTTTTTCCTGGAAAACAATTTCACGGGGCGGAAATAGTTCGTCGGTTAGACGATCAAAGTGTTCGACCTTTCGACCATCGTGTTTGATCGTTCTCTACGGCCAATAAAATTGACGAATCGGACTCTGTACAATGGATAAATAAATCGACAGGAATTTATCTGTCTTTTCGAAGAGATTTTTTTTTTTTTTTTTTTATATATATCTTTGACAATGTGCAGTTTGACTTTCACTTTCAATCAACGTGTTACATTACGATCAAAATTTTATAATATAAATTCCAAACTGTAAATATTCTATTATTCGAAATGTAATGGAAAAAAAGGAAAAGTTGAAAATTACCTCACGTGTCACAGGAAACATATCTTTCGAATTTTCCTTGCAGATTTTTTTACGCAGCTTGAAATTTCCTGCAAAAAAAAAAAAAAAAATCCGCGATCTAATTACAATCGATGGAACCGATCGTTAATGTTTCTCGATATATGTTACACTTGAAGAATTTTTTTTTTTAATATCATCCGTACGCAATAGATGAATCAAAGAGAGAAAGGAGTGATTATTATTATTAAATTATTTATTTATATATATATTATTATTATTAAATTAACTATGTATGTATATTAATTTAATAATTTATTATTATTAAATTAGCTGTATATATTAATTATTATTTATATGTTTGTATTATTATTAAATTAACTTTTAATTTAATAATAATATATTATTAATTTAATAATTTATTATTTATTAACTATATATATATTAATTTAATAATATTATTAATATATATATTATTAATTTAATAATTTATTATTATTAAATTAACTATATATATTAATTATTATTTATATATTTTTATTATTATTAAATTAACTGTTAATTTAATAATATTATTATATTAATATATATTATTAATTTAATAATTTATTATTATAAATTTATTATTATTAAATTAACTATATATATATTAATTTAATAATATTATTAATATAAATATATATTTTATTAATTTAATAATTTGTTATTATTAAATTGACTACATATATATTATTATTGTTATTATTATTATTATTATTATTATTAAATTAACTTTTCGTTTTCCATCGGAGAGAACGTTCATGAAGCGAGGCTTCTTGGCTCAGATTAGTTGCGGCGATAAATATCGACGAAGGGGCAGAATCGAAGATGAGAGACGTGGTTTCTATTCGCGATTTGCAATCGAGTTCGGGATTAGCGAAACGGGGGGATTTCTGTATTCGGTTCGGGCTCGCAATCTTCGCGGAGGAATCTCACGGTGAATCCCCTGCCATTCTCTCGCTAAGCACGCAAGATCAACGTTTTCTAACCGCATTCGAATCGTCGAATGCTCACCTCGTCGTTTCCACGTTCCAACCCCCTTTGTTCGCCTGTTCGCAAATAGACGACGCGCAAATGATTTCTATTATCGGTTTTTTTGTTACGATTTCCAACGTCGAACATCTTTGACAAGAGTGAAAAATGTTTTTTTGATGCGCGTGATTAGTATAATGATATTGTATTTTTTTTATTATTAACGTGCCATGATATTATATATATAGGTTATATTACATATATTATAATATAATTATTATTATTTCATATTATATATTAATAGTATTAATAATATTCACATTATTGTGTTAATTTGTTAGTTACATATATTGATATATTACTATATTAATTTACTAATGATAATATTAATGATGTATCATGAATGTGTTTTGTAATATTTTTAAAAAATATTTATGTTTTAGTAATTTATATTTATATTATATAATATATATTTATAATATAAATATAATATAATATAATATAATATTATATTTATATTTATATCATATAATATATACAATATATTATAATATAAATGTAAATAGTATAAATATAATATATAATAATTTATATTTGTGTTTATATTTTTTGTCATTTATATTTATATCGTATAATATATGTTATATATTGTAAATATAAATAGTATAAATATAATATATAATAATTTATATTTATATTTTTTATTATTTATATTTATATCATATAATATATATTATGTATTAATATTGTAGAGAAAGATATTACATTAATATTATAGAATTCTAAATTATGAAATTAAAATTTATGTTTTTTAAAAAATTCTTTTGTTTTGTGAGTGTTTCATATATATATATATCAAAATTATTTGCTTTGTGGCACGAGTTCGAGGTTTCGAGGTTTCTCATTGAAATCGCGGTCTGTTACGAAGGAAAACCGAGATCGATACACTTTCACGGTTAGGGTTGTTATCGGCGAGCAGCCGGTTTGTTGCGAGGTTCTTTTCAGCGGTCGATGTGTGATCAGTTTTCGCTTACAATGGAGCCTCGATTATACCGGCGGCTCGTGTTTTCGTAAAAAGGGTTCCCGGTACACATTTACAAGCTTTGTGTTTCTCTTTCTCGCGAGCTCGTCCTCGTATTCGCTGTTCGTATTACCATTGAAATACGCTACCGGCGCGCCCGAGTTCCCGCGTTTTATTGCGTCGAGGGGTGGAAAATACGGTGGAGGAGAGATTCGTCGTGCCATTCGAACCCTCCTCCAGCGAAGGAATTTTATTTGCTCTGCAATCTTGGGGCAGACGCTGTGTTTATCGGGAAAAGATCGAATAATTATACGGTTAAACGTTATTAGAGCACCAATTTGGAATATATTCGCGTGAACGAGATTATAAAATGAAATAGAGATATATAAAATCAAGTAGATATATGGAATATTATTTTTTTATATTTTATTATATATATATATATTTTAATATTATAATATTTATATATATTATTTTATTTTAGTATTTATATTATTTTTATATTTTATAATACATATATATTTTATTATTTATATTATTTTTATATTTTGTAATATATATATTTTAATATTATAGTATTTATATATATTATTTTTATATTTTATAGTATATATATTTTATTATTTATATTATTTTTATATTTTATAATATATATATTTTAATATTATAGTATTTATATATATTATTTTTATATTTTATAATACATATATATTTTATTATTTATATTATTTTTATATTTTAATATTATAATATTTATATTTTATAATATGTATTTATATAATTTATATTTTTTATTTTTCCTTATATTAACGTAATAATTTTTATGTTCTATATCATCGATTATTTTCGTGTAAATATGAGTTTCTGCTTCATTTACCGAATTTTCGTTTCGACGCAAATTTAAAGGAAATATAAAGTGGTTCTGACGTAGTCGGTTAAATTCCTAATGTTTTTTTAATTATCGTAATTAGAAATTACACGATTCGTTCAAATCGTTCATCTTCAAATTCAATCATTCGTGTTAAAAGCGTGGCAATAGTCTTTGAAGTTTTTAACAATATTTCAAGTTGTCAGTAGGGGCCTTTGACAATTTTAATTACTTTAATTTCTAACTCGTTGTGGACTTTTATTAAATTTAGGCACGAGTATTAAATAAATATTATTTCGAATAATTGTGCTTTACATATTGATAATGATGAAATGATAATTGTTTTGAAATGGATTGATGTAAATAAAATAGTAATTGCGTCAATTTATTAAATACATCAATCTATTAAAAATGTAAATATATATAATTAACTAAACTATGCTGTTTATTTAATTAAATAGACATTGATATATTAATTAATTGTGAATGTTAGTTTGGCAAAAAGATTTCAGTTGTATTTGAAAAGTAGACTGTGGATTTTCAGGGAATCAGAGGAAATTTGAGGATGTAAAAACACAGGGAACGAAGTATAGAAAAATATATAATAGTATATACTCACTAGTTGAAGTTCTCACATCTTGAAGACGAGACAATTCTCAAAATCTCGAATTCTGGTAATTAAAAAATAAAAAGTTCAACTTACTGGCAATTAAAAAAATAAAAAGGTCAACTTACTGTTTGAATTTTTTCTTCCACTCTTTTGTTGATAATAAATTTCGACAGAATATTAATTTCGAAACAGTAAGAGTTAAATTTAGTTCAATTGAAATTGAAATTAATTTCGCGGCTCATTTTAAAAAAGGAATGTTTGCTACGTTTTCCAGGATTTCTATGAATGTCTTCCTTTTCCACGAGTTCCTGCTGAAACGGATCATGGGTAAATAATCAGACCAGAGTTAGAATTCTCTTTATTTTCATTTTACAATGTCCTCTGGCAAATATACTTCTCTTAAGGAACGTGTAATTAAATAATTGTTAACAGCTTCTTCCAACGAGATTTTTAACCCTCTCGTCCCCGTAATAACCGCATTTATTGAGATTTTATCATAGTTAATCGAAGAATCACTCCTTTGGAAGTGAATCAAATCGATCGACTTTAGTCTCTACGTTTTACAGAGTCCTCTTGTTCCATCGTTTCATACATGCAAATTATTTTCACAACGTGGTGATACGATAAATAATTCCGGGCCTCTTAAAATCATCATTATTCAATTTGTAATTCTCAAAGTTAATCAGCACGACTTCTATTGTAAAATATCTATAGATGAACATCTATTATGTGACACTGTTCTTACCCTCCGAATTTGCAGGAACTTTGGAAAATTTTGCTATAAAAGAAAGGAAAAAATTTCACTCGTCACTTGTGCTTGATGCTTTTCAAAAATTCGAACAAATTCTTGGTCGGAGTGATATATTTAAATGATTAAATATTAATTTAATATTATATTAATTATAATATTATATTTTAATATTATATTAATTATAGTATTATATTTTAATATTATATTAATTATAATATTATATTTTAATATTATATTAATTATTATAATATTATATTTTAATATTATATTAATTATAATATTAATTATATTAATTATAATAATTAATATTTATTATATTAATTATAATATTATATTTTTAATATAATTAATAAATATTAGACAATAATTATTTAAACATTAAATATTAAATTTTAGTAATTAAATAGTTATTTAAATATTAAACATTAAGTTTTAATAATTGAATAATTATTTAAATATTAAATATCAAATTTCAATAATTAAATAATTATTTAAATGTTAAATATGAAATTTTAATAATTAAATAATCATTTAAATATTAAATAATAACAATTTAAATATTAAATAATTATAATTAAGTAATAATTATTTAAATATTAAATAATAACAATTTAAATATTAAATAATTATAATTAAGTAATAATTATTTAAATATTAAATAATAACAATTTAAATATTAAATAATTATAATTAAGTAATAATTATTTAAATATTAAATAATAACAATTTAAATATTAAATAATTATAATTAAGTAATAATTATTTAAATATTAAATAATAACAATTTAAATATCAAATAATTATAATTAAGTAGTAATTATTTAAATATTAAATATCAAATTTCAATACTTAAATAATAATTATTTAAACATCAAAGTAATAATTAAGGAAAATATTTGAATAATTGAATTTATGAGGTAAATAATTTAACTCGTGAGACAACTGATTGAAACAATTAAATTTATAAGGACAACCAATTGTGAAGTAATGAAATTCATAAGACAACCATTTCGAATTATTAAATTTCCAAGATAAAATGTTGGAAAGTTGTCCGAAGAGACAACGATGCGAAGTCGAACGATCTCGAATGTTTGAAAGATCAGATCCGGCGACGTCGACGAAACGTTGCACGTAGTTCCGTAGTATTGGCATCGTTTCAGGGAGAATGTTCCGCCGCTGCCTCGCCACAATTAAATTCCTCGCGCTGTCTAATTCCTCTTTATTGCATTCGCGGCAAATTACACCGGCTCGCTGGCTGTAATATTTTTCTGGCTGTTCGACACGCGATCGTTATTCCGCTCGGCGATAGAAATCCTTGCCAGGTTCTCCGCTTTCTTTCTTTTTTCTTTTTTTTCTTTCTTTCTTCTCGTCGGGTCGATACGTCTATATTTAATCGCGGTGATCGTGGATTACCCCCCCCCCCCTCCCCTTTTTCCAACGCCGCGTGACTCCGAAACACATACTGTGGCTAAACTCATACTTCTTGGCACGTATTCTCGCACGTCGATGAAACATTCCGTAATTTTCGAACAGTTGGAAAATACGTACGTTCGCGTCGAGCTTCGTGTCAAGATTTATATAATTATTTGGAAGTTTCGTTTCAATTTCTCTTCTTTCACTCTCTCTCTCTCTCTCTCTCTCTCCAGCTTTTTTCCGCGAAATATTCGAAATTAAGTTAGAGTTAATTAAACTTCAAGAGTTAATTAAACTTCCTGTTTCGAGACGATTTTTGAAAATTTGATCTTCGAGACGAACGATTTTTACAGATTTCTCGATTTTATCTTTTTTACCGAAGATCTGTGCCGCGAGCAGCTGATAATAATTCCGATATTAGTTTAAATAAACTATCGAAACATTAATTCTCTGTGAAACGAAGAGCAGAAACTAAATTGCCAGAGTTTTATGTCGTACAGCTGTTCATTTAATAACCATATATTTATTTAATAATTAATCGAAACTATTAACTAATTAATATAGAAACGTGCATCTCGAAAATTTTTTTATTTAAATCTCGTTACCCGCGAAATTCATACGTCCAAGATTAAATATAGATTGTTTGTTAAATATAATATTGAACATTTTTTATTTTTCGATAAAACGCATGATCGACTGGGACTGAAAGGGTTAAAGGTGTCGTATACATTGAATTAACAGAGACCACCTCCGAAAAACTATAAAATACGAATGTTAATTCGCGGATGTTTCGGCGCATGCTCATCCTTGATCTTTATTAATTTATTGCGGACTCTTCTCTGTGTTTTCTACGTGTTAATCTTCCGATCAATGGAACACATCACCTCGTCTATTATCGATCCTCGTGATTCGCCTTAGAATCAGTCAACAGTGTTGAAGGATGTCGTCCTCATCCTAACGTCTATGTAATTATATATATATATATATACCATCGCCGATTTTCACTTCTCGCGAGGAACTTTAACGTCTAATTGCTAACGATAGTCGGGGCCAAGTATGTATATCCCTATCGCTTTTTGTGCAATGATAAACAAGTGGAGTTTCTCCTCGTCGCGGTGGACCGCGGACGTTTATGCGTGAAATGTGAAATAATTATAATCTCGATAATAAACGGTTGACGCGATAATTGCAATTGCAGTGAATATTGAAATATATTACACTATATTATATTATTAATATACTATTATATTATAATATAATATATTACACTATATTATATTATTAATATACTATTATATTATAATAATATAACATATTACACTTTACAATAACTTTATAATAATATAATATATTACACTATTATATTATAATAATATATTAATATTATATTATTAATATACTATTATATTATAATAATATAATATATTACACTATATTATATTATTAATATACATATTAATATATTATACAAATATATTATCTATATAATATTATTAATATACTATTATAGTAATATATCACACTATATATATTATATTATTTATATACTGTTATATTAATACATCACACTATATTTATTATATTATTAATATACTATTATATTAATATATCACACTATATGTGTTATATTATTAATATATTATTATATTAATATATTATACTATATATATATGATAACAATTGTGCTTGTAATTAATTTCAACTATATCACCGCGATAGTTTATAACTTTTATGGATTCTGTTTGTCAATTTCTTCGACACTACGTTCTTTACCATGAAGTTGCCAATTTAATACTATTCGAAAAAGTCTCATTTTCATTTTCTTCGACGAAAGAAAGTAAAAAAAATACTTGCTTCATTCTGTCGTGCATTTTAATAGTCAACGTTTCAACAGAGAAACATTTTCTTCTCGTTTTTTTTTTTTTTTTTTTTTTTTTTTTTTTTTTTCAACGATAGGCGATAGCAATTAATGACCGACAAATTCCAAGAAAACTATTCGAAAATGTTCTTCTACAGAATTGTATTTATAGAATCGATCGGTATAGCGTCAAACGTTCAAAATTTTTCAATATTTCGTACGTTATTTTTGCACGTTTTGTGTAAAACTTTCCGTAACGCGCTATAAATGTTCGCGGTCCACTTGTCAGCTTTCAGTTTTAAAGCTCTGTTTCTCGTAACTCGAAACGATTCAACAGGATCTCTAAGTCTCATTTTGTCGTACAGTTTACTCGCGTGTCTTGTTCACATATTTATTCGCTATTGATTGTTTATTCCTCTCGGTGCGCGTCCGTGATAATTAATTTCTTATTAGGTCACGCTCGTAAGCAACACGGTCTCTCTGGTTTTCGATTGAAACCGACGAGAGACTCTACAGTGATTAGTTATTGTTAGATTGTTGCATAATGAACGTTGCCCTCCGATAATATCCTCCGGCTGTCAGTTTAAAATCGGAAAGCGTTTTATAATTATTATCGTTCGTCTCTTATTTACTTCGTGGACTGACAATTTATTTCTGAAGGATTATTGAATATTCCAACCTTCCCATCTTTCTTCGCTTTTGTTGTATTTTCAGACTACTGTTAATTCACTCGAAATACTTTTAGCTAGGCTATAACATTGAGAGACTGGGGGAGAAAATATCTGTCAGTGTTTTAAGGATTTTTACGTGTCAATTTTTTCGATCCTTCTGTGAGGAAATAGAATGATATATTTAAACATCAACGAGGAGACTTAAAAGAGTGTCAATTGTACAGTTACAGAATAAATATATATCTGCAAAAATAATATTATGTATAATATATATTATTTTTGCATATTTGTTAAAATAATATATAATATGTATTATATTAATAAATATTATATATCATTATTACTAAAATATCATAAATATAATATATTATAATATCACACAACTGTTATACTGTAATATTATATATACTATTATAATATAATATATATAATATATTATATAATATTATAATAATATAATAGTATTGTGTAATTATATAATTGCATATTATATAATATATTATATAATTATATATTTATTATGTAATATATTATATAATATACAATTATATATTATACAATATTATAATAATATAGTAATATTGTGTAATTTTATAAGTGTATATATTATATAATAATATAATAATATTGTGTAATTATAATTATATAACTTTATAATAATATAATAATATTGTGTAATTATAATTATATATAATAATATTCTGAAAATATTTTCCCCCTAATTGCTACGTACTAAAGTCACTCGGCAAGTTAAAATGTTCGACGAAAAGGAAAATTTGTCTCAGCAATCGTGTAATAAATTTATCTCAATGTCTCTCGAAACTCGAACAATTTTTTTTAATCCAAGTGATTCAATCTAATTTAATTATTCAAGTAGCTGTCAAATAATTTAATTTAAACCAGTCCTCCAATGATTTAATTTTGTTATGACTTAAATAATCAAATAATCTTCAAATGATTCAATCTGATTTAATTGAAATCAATTTGTCCTCAAATCGGGACAAACGTTCATCGTACAACAACCTGATTTGAATATTTACAATCCAATTGATTCTCGCCTACCGTGTCACTTGTGGCATGATCCAAGAATAACCTTACCTATTGCTCGCAGTATATTTGCTTCAGCTGTGCATTATAACGGCCGTGTTCGTGGCGCATTAGTAGCGAAAGGGTTAAGGTAATATACAAGAATACGAAGTAGCTAACAACAATAGCCCGTTGGTGTTAGGTTTGCCCTGTCGTTATGTGGACAATGGCCTTTGATTCGTTAGCTGAGTGGCTCTCGGACGACAGCGTTTCGTTTCGGCCATCATTTTATCGGCTTGTAACATGCGAAACGTTCCATTTTCTCCTGCTAATCATTGCTTCGTGCGGTATAATAAATTCTCTTGCGACGGAAACGCTCTTCCTTCAGATTAAAAATATTCAAGAAAATGCACACACGTGCCGAAAGATATTGATATATATTTTATTAATGAATATAACATAAATATATTGTATTAATATGAATATATTGTAATGTATTATATTAATATGAATATATTGTAATATATTATATTAATATGAATATATTATAATATATTGTATTAGTATTGATATATTATTATAATATTATATTCATATGAATATATTATAATATATTATGTTAATATGAATATATTATATTACACTATATTAAATGAAATATTTAATATAATATAATATTAATATATTATATTAAATGAAATAAATATAATGGATATATGACAAATAATAAATAAAATAAATATACTAAGTATAAATGAAATATATATTATATTATTATATATAATACATATTATATTATATTTTATTAATATACACAACATACGCAACATATGAGTGAAATTATTCTAACAAAGTGTAGAATACAACGTAAAATGAAATACACATCAAATGAAATATTTAATATAATATAATATAAATTGTGTATTAATTTAATATAAATATAGTAAATGAAATTAATATAATGACAAATAATAAATAAAGCAAATATACTAAGTATAAATGAAATATATATTATATTATATAATAATAATTATTATTATATATATTATATTATATTAATATACACAATATACGCAGCGTACGAGTGAAATTATTCTAAAGTGTACGATACAACGTAAAATGAAATACACATCATCGAATTAAACGAACAATCCAATTCGTACTATTGGAGATCAATTTAACAACTCGGTCTACATACTTTTATTGTTTCTGCTATATATCTGAAACAAATCTTGAAGACCGAGAGAGGAAATTTCACATGTTACAAGCTCGTCAACAACGTCCAGAGTAAGGGACAGAAATCGGAGGAAAAATCGCCAGGAAATATCGAGTCACGATGCTCGGGCGAACATTTCGAAATCGATGAGGGGGGATTTTGAGAGGGAGGTTTGGTTGGTCGCGTGCTTGCTTGAGTTAGGAGCTGCGTGGATGCTTTTGCTAGCCTCTCGTCCCGCTTCTTTTGACTTTGAATGGCGCTCTGGCAACCGATATCGCTTGCCGGAAGCTCGTCGAACCACTTTTCGTCGATGAAACGCTCGCATTGAAAATCTTAATCGTCGAAACTCACTCACTCACTCACTCACTCACTCTTAACAACTCGGTTATCGTTAACCACGTTGCGCTGGCAGCTGACTGCGGACCATAACGAGTGACCGAATCGTCTGCAACAATTCAATCCGCTCTCTTTTCGAACTCGTCGGTGTGACATCTATCACTGGATAGAAATTGTTTCGAAGTGAATTTGAAATTTATTTATTTTCGTTTCGCCTATTTCGTTTCACTTGGACATGCATAGAGCTGCGAAAAAATCTGACAATTTCGAAACGAAAAGTTGTCGACGCGCGTGTCATTCCAGCGCAACGGGTCGAAGTTATGTTGTCTTAATCTAAATTGTTCGTCTCGCGTGTTCTGATTGCCGATTTCTCGTCTTGCGAAAGCAAGGAAGAAACGTTTATTGCACTTCGGAGCAGAGTGTTCGTTTCCAAGTGTACACGTTTTTTTGGTTTCGTTCAGTGTCTACCGTAAATACAATTTCTCGAACTGTGTTTCGCTTAGAAAAAGAAAAGAATGAAATTCATCGTCGTATCTTAACACTTAACAATAAGTCTCTGAACGCTGAAACTTTCAAATCGTTCTTCCGAGTGTTTGTAATTGTTTCATTTAAGAGAAGTTCTCGTCGCTTTTTGCCACTTCGAGTCGGCGTGTGTTGTCCAAGATTTCGGCAGAAGCTTCCTTGCTTCTGGCCGTTCGTTTGTAATTAAAAACCACTCTTCCAGTCGCTGAAAGCTCTTCTCACTCTTCGTTTCGGTGTTCTTCGGTGGCGAGAAGGTTCCCGATCGTCGTCGAGAAGTATTCCTCTGTCGCGCGAGATATTTGAAATAGTTTCCACCTCGACTCGACGATCCTCGAGTGTCCTTTCTGTTTCGCGAAATCGAACCTTCACGGTAATTATCCTTATTGAAACAAAGTTTGTTAATCATCGAATTTCTATTTTGTTTAAAATCGCTCGCTGGAAATTCTCAGTCCGGATATTCTCTAGTCTAAATTATTGTAATTTTTGCGCAAACTTCATCGATCGTTCTTACCTAACGTCCGTCGTAGTTCGTGATATGACATTTAAAAACTTTTTTTTTTTTTCGTTACACACTTCCATTTTTATTATTATTATTATTATTATTATTATTATTATTATTATTATTATTATTATTATTATTATTTATCTAAGCTACGTTTTCAGGAAGCTTCTTGGAAATAACCAAACCTTCCTCCGTAGTTCGTAATTACATCTAAAAAAAACAATTCTTCGTTACAATTCACTAACAATAAGTATCACTTGGAACATCGATCCGCGTGATTTTCGCTCGATCTTTTCGAAAGGGGAAATCTTTCCTCGCGGAATGTTTCATTTCTTTAAGGATCAAGCGACCGATTCTATTAACTTAGAAAATAATTCTTCGCTGAACGGTGTTATTCTGAAGTTTGAAATGTCCCACGTGATCCCGGCAATTTTTCTTCACTGTTCATTGATTTTTTTTTTTTTTTCGATTCTTTCGAATCGGTGAATTGTTTGAGCTTCCACAGGATTTTCGAATTTTTTTCATTATACTTCGTGGATCACTAGGGACGATCTCAACAATTTCTTTTTATCTCACTTGTGTTATTTTATTCAATTGCGATTCATAACGTGTGTTATTTAAGCCTCGAGTGGATACTAGGGTCGTTGCAGATTCTTTTAAATTCGTATTTTAAACATCAAACAGCAAACGTTTGAAGCTGTAGTGACTCGTTTGCTTCACCTCGATCCTTTCATTCTTTTTTGCAATCTTCTTCCAGTTTTATTTTTAAATGACTAATCTTCCATTATAGTTCGTAACAAACAAACAAGCAACAAAAAAGTTCTTCGTATTTTAAA